>NC_060144.1:126873979-127177009 GCF_021461385.2 Schistocerca piceifrons
TCCCCTATTCCCTCACTTACCATATAGGAATTTCGTGTTCCGTACAACTTGAATGAACACGTAACATGATAAAAATGTTACACAAGGAGCAAGTTTCATAAGTGTTGCACGTGTGGAAACGCGGGTTTAAGCCAAGAACATATAGTGATATCACCCATGTAAGTGTAGCATGATGGAACTGCAGGTCAGAGCCCACAAACAGAATCTAGGGGCCAAGTGTCTCTAAATCTCTGCCATCTCGTCCTCATTGTGTCTCAACTGAATTTTGGTGGTAAAGCCTTAAAGCTTTGGAAGACATATGACACGAGACTGCACAACGATACCGAGGGAGCCGTCCAGAGTAATCCAGCCTGGTAGACCTACGATTCGTTGACAAGAAAATAGAAAGATAGCGCACGGTGAACCTGTGCGTTTACGAAAGGAGTCGGTGCAGATAGCCGACGCCTTTCAATAAAACGGAGGTTGTGCAACAGTTTTCTGAAGAGTGATATTTCTGTAAAGTCTATGGAGACGAGAGGGGGTAGAGAGTCTGCTGTCTCACTGACATGCTTGGTGTTATTAGGCGAATTAATTAAAGTTAAGGCGTGAATCGACTTTTATAGGCCTTGGTGATCGCACTTTTATTCAAGTAAGCAGTTGGTATGAATGAACAAATAGCGCATCTGGCTTCAGACTACCCGACTACCTCTTCAGAGGAAGCGTAATTTCTTTTCCCTAGACTATATTCCTCGACTTCTCAGAGCAATCAAACTTTATTACTGAAGCATGCTACTATAGACAGAAATAGCGAATGTGCTTTTGTACTAGCAAAAGTCAAACTCTAGTAGGGACGTTGTTTCAGAAAGAAATGCTGGTTGCCAACTCGTTCTGAATACGAAACAGTAATTCTCAGCCTGCCGGGTGGCCGAGCGGTTCTAGGCGCTACAGTCTGGAACCGCACAACCGCTACGGTCGCAGGTTCGAATCCTGCCTCGGGCATGGATGTGTGTGATGTCCTTAGGTTAGTTAGGTTTAAGTAGTTCTTAGTTCTAGGGGACTGATGACCTCAGAAGTCAAGTCCCATAGTGCTCAGGGCCATTTTTTGAAGTAATTCTCAATAATCAGATGTTGAAGTCATGAACTTCAATCTTCTGCAAAATGCTAATTACTATTGAAAGGCATTCAAGTTTTAAACACTCAAATTGAGGTCTGTATACCGAGATCCCACCACCAAGTCAGTATCAGGAGAGTTTTCGTCATCTTCCTTCGGCGATGACTGTCTCACTTGCTTACGAAATGTTTCGTTTACAGAGCGATTCCAGTGCTATTTTTAATGGCTGTTCTACTCCTCTCCGGGATTAATTTACATTTGCCGTGGGAGTACTCTCGCCTAATTACATCATACCGACTTTGATAATATTGTGCAATCCTCAAGCCGCTAGCGTCAGAGAAATTTCCTTCTTGAATGGCAACCAATCCTGGCTTTAGATGTTCTTGTCTGGAGTTAATGTTCGTCGTTCACTTGGTTCTGGCAGTCATAGTGCTTTTCGGCTTCTTATCGATTCCAGTTTCATCGCACTTATCGGATCAATAAATCTGGAGTGACTGCTTGTGAAGCAAAGAATATTTCTTCGATCAAAAAAATTTTCTTTTAACGTACGTGACAGAAGAAACTATGTGAAGTAAGGCAAATGAGTGAAATGAGAGAAAATCAAATCACGTTCTTTCTATTACATCTTGTCTTTAGAGGTGACGTAAGGTATCATCCCTACAAATTAATAACCAAACCATGAAGGTAAACTTCAATTCAAGTGGTCTGTTCTTCATCCGTTCCTCAATCCTCCTTACGACTGGTATTTGCCTCGCCTACTTAAAAAAAATGGTTCAAATGGCTCTGAGCACTATGGGACTTAACTTCTGAGGTCATCAGTCCCCTAGAACTTAGAACTACTTAAACCTAACCAACCTAAGGACATCACACACATCCATGCCCGAGGCAGGATTCGAACCTGCGATTTTGACATCATTTCATTCATATTTCGAACAATTTTTGTGATTTTTTTAATGATTTCAGCCAAAAATAAGTTACGCTGTGATGTCCGCTGAAGGTTGTGAGTTTAGTTCTGCAGTTGCTTGCGGTGTAGCCATTCCGATTTTCATTTGAAATCATTAAGGTTTTCATTTTACATTAATAACTTATTTTCTAAGAATATGAGCGTCAATGCAGGTGCAAATAATGAAAATTAAAAATTTTGCAGGGGGTTGAACAATTTACTTCGATTTTCACGATTTTTTTCTCTAATTACGCAAAGAAAAATACCCTTAAAATCATGATATCGTCTCACAAGTTGGTTCATACAGTTCGTAATTTTATAAAGAATCATAGTATCAATTTTCATAATGATCGGTTCTATACTCTTTGCAACAGAGTGCACGAAATGTGCGAAAAGTCATTGCTTACCGATTAATCTGCTATTCCAACACCATATAGTAATCCTTCTTCTTCCTCATAGGCTTCGTTTTGTGCTTGCAGCAGTGCTATCCGAGGTTTCCGACCTTCCTTCGATGCCAATGCACTACGTCGACTCTGCCGGCTCACGCGCTGTTTATCCATTTGTTTGGCATACACTCCTGGAAATGGAAAAAAGAACACATTGACACCGGTGTGTCAGACCCACCATACTTGCTCCGGACACTGCGAGAGGGCTGTACAAGCAATGATCACACGCACGGCACAGCGGACACACCAGGAACCGCGGTGTTGGCCGTCGAATGGCGCTAGCTGCGCAGCATTTGTGCACCGCCGCCGTCAGTGTCAGCCAGTTTGCCGTGGCATACGGAGCTCCATCGCAGTCTTTAACACTGGTAGCATGCCGCGACAGCGTGGACGTGAACCGTATGTGCAGTTGACGGACTTTGAGCGAGGGCGTATAGTGGGCATGCGGGAGGCCGGGTGGACGTACCGCCGAATTGCTCAACACGTGGGGCGTGAGGTCTCCACAGTACATCGATGTTGTCGCCAGTGGTCGGCGGAAGGTGCACGTGCCCGTCGACCTGGGACCGGACCGCAGCGACGCACGGATGCACGCCAAGACCGTAGGATCCTACGCAGTGCCGTAGGGGACCGCACCGCCACTTCCCACCAAATTAGGGACACTGTTGCTCCTGGGGTATCGGCGAGGACCATTCGCAACCGTCTCCATGAAGCTGGGCTACGGTCCCGCACACCGTTAGGCCGTCTTCCGCTCACGCCCCAACATCGTGCAGCCCGCCTCCAGTGGTGTCGCGACAGCCGTGAATGGAGGGACGAATGGAGACGTGTCGTCTTCAGCGATGAGAGTCGCTTCTGCCTTGGTGCCAATGATGGTCGTATGCGTGTTTGGCGCCGTGCAGGTGAGCGCCACAATCAGGACTGCATACGACCGAGGCACACAGGGCCAACACCCGGCATCATGGTGTGGGGAGCGATCTCCTACACTGGCCGTACACCACTGGTGATCGTCGAGGGGACACTGAATAGTGCACGGTACATCCAAACCGTCATCGAACCCATCGTTCTACCATTCCTAGACCGGCAAGGGAACTTGCTGTTCCAACAGGACAATGCACGTCCGCATGTGTCCCGTGCCACCCAACGTGCTCTAGAAGGTGTACGTCAACTACCCTGGCCAGCAAGATCTCCGGATCTGTCCCCCATTGAGCATGTTTGGGACTGGATGAAGCGTCGTCTCACGCGGTCTGCACGTCCAGCACGAACGCTGGTCCAACTGAGGCGTCAGTTGGAAATGGCATGGCAAGCCGTTCCACAGGACTACATCCAACATCTCTACGATCGTCTCCATGGGAGAATAGCAGCCTGCATTGCTGCGAAAGGTGGATATACACTGTACTAGTGCCGACATTGTGCATGCTCTGTTGCCTGTGTCTATGTGCCTGTGGTTCTGTCAGTGTGATCATGTGATGTATCTGACCCCAGGAATGTGTCAAAAAAGTTTCCCCTTCCTGGGACAATGAATTCACGGTGTTCTTATTTCAATTTCCAGGAGTGTAATTGAAGCTTTGCGTGCCAACTACAATTCCTGCCTCGTTCATGATCATCAGTAGGGATGAATTTCCTTCATTGAATAACCCCTCTGCTAAATACGATGCCAATTCAACGACTTTTAGTCCGGAGTGCAAGTGTTTAGGAGCTAATCGCCAAATAGTGGAATTAAAACTTTCATTCACATTTAGTGTGTGGTCACGTAAACATCTCTCCAGTAATTCATCCCTTGATAAAGCTTCATATATTGCAATATGGGCACTCGGTTCTCTGCTCATAAAATCTAAACGAATGCTAATTCGCTTTGAAATTTTGACGGCGTATTCTTGGATTGTTAAGCTAACGATTTATGCTTTAAAAAATCGGATTTTTTGAACCTCCTAACGTGGTTTCTCCCCTTAAGGCGCCACTTGTGGGCCACGGACCAGTCTGCCCCAAACTGAATCTGTCCCGCGAGTTAGCGACGAGGCGACCTGAGATGCTCGGTTGAGATGTGGTTTTTAGACGGTTTACCACATCCCACTACGTAAATACCAGGCTGGTACCCACGTCCCGCCTCACAAACACGCTACGCGAACATTTATAGAACTTTTGCACATCATAAACTGAAGTTCCAAAGAAACCGGTATAGCCGTGCGCATTCAGATACAGAGATATGTAAACAGGCAGAACAAGGCGCGGCGGTCGGCAACGCCTATATAAGACAAGTGTCTAGCGCAGTTGTTAGATCGGTTACTACTGCTACAATGGCAGGTTTTCAAGATTTAAGTGAGTTTGAACGTGGTGTTATAGTAGGCGCACTAGCGATAGGACACAGCATCTCCGAGGTAGCGACGAAATGGAGATTTTCCAGTACGACCTTTTCACTAGTGTACCGTGAATATCAGGAATCTGGTAAAACATTGCTGTGGGCCGAAAAAGATCCTGCAAGAACGGGGCCAATAACTACTGAAGAGAATCGTTCAACGTGACAGACGTGCAGCCCTGTAACTATTCTATTCCCTTCACAGGCAGGGTTTCTTACAGATTAGGCCGAACGTTTAATAATTATGGGTTTAAGGTAGTATTTTCAACCAATAATAATCTCAAAAAATCTTTGGTCCATACACTGCAAGTATCACATGACAAACTATCTCGCTCTGTGGTTTATAAGATTACCTGTGGGGATTGTCCGAATTATTATATAGGTCAAACAGGCAGAGCCATTGCTACTAGATATAAGGAGCACATTCCATCCAAAAGTGGTAATGATACACGAGGCTCCTCCTTCGCCCAACACCTGATCCAAATGGCACGTGCACCTAATCCCCTAACCAGCACGGAGCTACTTCATCATGAGATTAAAGGTACTATATTAGGCATCCTAGAAGAAATGGAGATTTTTAAACATCTGCAATTTGATAAGGATAACCGCCGTAATGATGAACTTCAGTTAAAAAACAAGAATTTTTTTGAATGTTTTATGCCATTATTTAGTATATCATGACCAGATAATGGTTGGTTGGCAGGAGCCGCGCAGTATTTCGGTGGCGGTGTGACACAAATGGTCGGTGTATGATGTACTTTATTTTAGACATCCCTTAAGGTAGTGTGTAGCATGCGTGCATGTGAGCACGTGACATTTTGGTATATGATTCCCATCAGGTGGTCTTTCCACATACAGGTGCTTACATAATTTGGTACACATGGCCTTTAAATAATTAAGATGGCCGCAGCTATCCCTTAGACAATAGTCATATTCATATAAGTGGTTACTAGTCCAAGAGCGGTGAAACGGAGGCTCGGGTGAGAAGATGAAGTTCAACTGGTCTGTCTCGACCTTTTGGGATTTAATTTCCTTTACATTTATTTGTAGTTCCAATCCAGAGACGACTTCATCCTTGTCCGTTTATGGTATGCACATGGGAATACTAGTAGCTATCTTTCATTTCTTTTTAATTCTTCCCTGTGAAGAACATGCCGTTTTCCCATGTCAAGTGGCCATAAAATTATCCTATGCGTCTTTTCGGGTGCAGCATGTTTTATCATATCATACCTATTTAACAATAGCCTTTAATATAAAAGGCGATAATTCTCTTTTGTAGCGCGTAGTGAAATTGACCTCTTTGGTCGATAGAGTATAAGGGCGACGAAAGGGCGTTGCACGTCTGTTCACGCAATTACCATATATTTTTTACACGTAAAACATAATTTGACTTATGCTGGTCATTTGCTATTACATGACGATGAAGTGGCGTTGTTCGTTCACTCACGCGTTATTTTTAGTAGTAAGATAAAAAAATTAATCTTGATAATATTCTTCATTCAGTGCGTGTTAGTAATAAGAAGTATATGTACATCAATTAATAAAAACACCTACTCGACCATCTGTGTACAGGTCAACCGAGATTATTGCATTATGGCATTTACATACTACAGTTTCGTTGTTTTATGTCCTATGTGACTACAGGGTTATAAACACAAAATCAAATAGGGGTAATGCAGGAGTAGGTTTAATAATGAATAGGAAAATAGGAATGCGGGTAAGCTACTACAAACAGCATAGTGAACGCATTATTGTGGCCAAGATAGATACGAAGCCCACACCTACTACAGTAGTACAAGTTTATATGCCAACTAGCTCTGCATATGACGAAGAAATTGAAGAAATGTATGATGAAATAAAAGAAATTATTCAGATTGTGAAGGGAGACGAAAATTGAATAGTCATGGGTGACTGGAATTCGAGTGTAGGAAAAGGGAGAGAAGGAAACATAGTAGGTGAATATGGATTGGGGGACAGAAATGAAAGAGGAAGCCGCCTGGTAGAATTTTGCACAGAGCACAACATAATCATAGCTAACACTTGGTTCAAGAATCATGAAAGAAGGTTGTATACATGGAAGAACCCTGGAGATACTAAAAGGTATCAGATAGATTATATAATGGTAAGACAGAGATTTAGGAACCAGGTTTTAAATTGTAAGACATTTCCAGGGGCAGATGTGGACTCTGACCACAATCTATTGGTTATGACCTGTAGATTAAAACTGAAGAAACTGCAAAAAGGTGGGAATTTAAGGAGATGGGACCTGGATAAACTAAAAGAACCAGAGGTTGTACAGAGATTCAGGGAGAGCATAAGGGAGCAATTGACAGGAATGGGGGAAATAAATACAGTAGAAGAAGAATGGGTAGCTTTGAGGGATGAAGTAGTGAAGGCAGCAGAGGATCAAGTAGGTATAAAGACGAGGGCTAGTAGAAATCCTTGGGTAACAGAAGAAATATTGAATTTAATTGATGAAAGGAGAAAATATAAAAATGCAGTAAGTGAAACAGGCAAAAAGGAATACAAACGTCTCAAAAATGAGATCGACAGGAAGTGCAAAATGGCTAAGCAGGAATGGCTAGAGGACAAATGTAAGGATGTAGAGGCCTATCTCACTAGGGGTAAGATAGATACCGCCTACAGGAAAATTAAAGAGACCTTTGGAGATAAGAGAACGACTTGTATGAATATCAAGAGTTCAGATGGAAACCCAGTTCTAAGCAAAGAAGGGAAAGCAGAAAGGTGGAAGGAGTATATAGAGGGTCTATACAAGGGCGATGTACTTGAGGACAATATTATGGAAATGGAAAAGGATGTAGATGAAGATGAAATTGGAGATACGATACTGCGTGAAGAGTTTGACAGAGCACTGAAAGACCTGAGTCGAAACAAGGCCCCCGGAGTAGACAATATTCCATTGGAACTACTGACGGCCGTGGGAGAGCCAGTCCTGACAAAACTCTACCATCTGGTGAGCAAGATGTATGAAACAGGCGAAATACCCTCAGACTTCAAGAAGAATATAATAATTCCAATCCCAAAGAAAGCAGGTGTTGACAGATGTGAAAATTACCGAACTATCAGCTTAATAAGTCACAGCTGCAAAATACTAACACGAATTCTTTACAGACGAATGGAAAAACTAGTAGAAGCCAACCTCGGGGAAGATCAGTTTGGATTCCGTAGAAACACTGGAACACGTGAGGCAATACTGACCTTACGACTTATCTTAGAAGAAAGATTAAGGAAAGGCAAACCTACGTTTCTAGCATTTGTAGACTTAGAGAAAGCTTTTGACAATGTTGACTGGAATACTCTCTTTCAAATTCTAAAGGTGGCAGGGGTAAAATACAGGGAGCGAAAGGCTATTTACAATTTGTACAGAAACCAGATGGCAGTTCTAAGAGTCGAGGGACATGAAAGGGAAGCAGTGGTTGGGAAGGGAGTAAGACAGGGTTGTAGCCTGTCCCCGATGTTGTTCAATCTGTATATTGAGCAAGCAGTAAAGGAAACAAAAGAAAAATTCGGAGTAGGTATTAAAATTCATGGAGAAGAAATAAAAACTTTGAGGTTCGCCGATGACATTGTAATTCTGTCAGAGACAGCAAAGGACTTGGAAGAGCAGTTGAATGGAATGGACAGTGTCTTGAAAGGAGGATATAAGATGAACATCAACAAAAGCAAAACAAGGATAATGGAATGTAGTCTAATTAAGTCGGGTGATGCTGAGGGAATTAGATTAGGAAATGAGACACTTAAAGTAGTAAAGGAGTTTTGCTATTTGGGGAGCAAAATAACTGATGATGGTCGAAGTAGAGAGGATATAAAATGTAGGCTGGCAATGGCAAGGAAAGCGTTTCTGAAGAAGAGAAATTTGTTAACATCCAGTATTGATTTAAGTGTCAGGAAGTCATTTCTGAAAGTATTCGTATGGAGTGTAGCCATGTATGGAAGTGAAACATGGACGATAAATAGTTTGGACAAGAAGAGAATGGAAGCTTTCGAAATGTGGTGCTACAGAAGAATGCTGAAGATTAGATGGGTAGATCACATAACTAATGAGGAAGTATTGAATAGGATTGGGGAGAAGAGAAGTTTGTGGCACAACTTGACCAGAAGAAGGGATCGGTTGGTAGGACATGTTCTGAGGCATCAAGGGATCACCAATTTAGTATTGGAGGGCAGCGTGGAGGGTAAAAATCGTAGGGGGAGACCAAGAGATGAATACACTAAGCAAATTCAGAAGGATGTAGGTTGCAGTAGGTATTGGGAGATGAAAAAGCTTGCACAGGATAGAGTAGCATGGAGAGCTGCATCAAACCAGTCTCAGGACTGAAGACCACAACAACAACAACATGTCCTATGTCATCTTTCACTAATAACGATGGGTGCGTTATGCAGCATTCGTTGTGAAAGGGCCGATATATTCTAATAGTGTAAGTCGGGGTAGCGTGTTCGAACTTATAGAAATCCATGCATAGTTTGTTACATTTTAGTCGTAACCTGGTGCAGAGGCTTTATGTTTAAGATTTTCAACATTTCTATAAGTTATTTGTTTTAAGATATAACTGCGTTGGTCTTTTATCTTTGACAGTCATGGTCTCAGTTAGACACGCGCAATATTCCCCGCTATGTTGATTTGCAGCGCGTTGTCTAGTCCTACTTAGTTTCACGTGAGCTCCCGAGGCCCACCGTACAACGTCCATGGAGTCTTGGTGTTGACTTATTACTTATGTACCGCATTTTTAAACTATGACTACGCCTATTCAGGCTGTTTTAGTTTTATTTCTAGACCATGCCCTCTTAGACAAATTATAAATTCAGGTATGTCATCTGAAGAAAGCCCAATTACTTAGGCTGAAAGCTTGGTAAAGGTTGGTTTCATTACCGCAATCGAGGCTGATAGTTACTTATATATTAGATTATCACCATTGCTGACTGTGACGCAATGTTGAAAGTACAAAAATTTTTCTTTTCTCTCTATTCACGTTTCCATGGTAAAAACAGCGTGCAGAAGGCGCCAAATATAAGACATATAGATTATAGATTAGATGGAGTATCGTGAAGTAAATTTTTTACACGCAAGCGTCTGGAAGAGGGCTTTCAGTAAACTTGATTGGAATGACCACATTTTTCCTACGGTGGAATGTGTACAGCGGCGTCTATTTAATATTTCATTGATGGAACAAAAATGTCAGTTTCTGATTTGCAATTGCTGCTTGAGACGCTAGTAACATCCGTAGAACTGTCGCTCTCTGCGTTTTTGATTTCATTTCGAATTTTGCTGTGAGTTGAACGACTTCCGGCTCTGTTTGCAAAGTGGACTCTCCGGCCTCTGTCTGCAGCAGAGTTCATTCACTCGGTAGAGACACTTCGGGTTCTGTGCTCAGCTGGGATACTTTGCGGTCGCGACATTCCAGGCGGAGACTTCGCCAGCGGACTCCTCGGTCAGACGTCGCCCGAGAGCCAGGCAGCAGCGGGGTCCACACATCCGCGCTTAGTGAGTCTTGGAAACCTCTCAAGTCAGCGCTTTCACACTGCAACGATGGTGGCACTTACAGACAGCAACTTCGGTATAGATCGCGATGAATTTAATAACTGTCAGTAGTTTCAGAGTTAGATTCTACCTGGCCAATGAGGTTAGCACAGTTGCACAACTTCGCTTGTATTCGTGGTGGAGGGGGCAGGAGGAGGAGATTACAGATTACTGTTTAACGTCTCGTCGATAATGGGGTCATTAGAGACGGACCATAATCTCGGATTGGGCAAGAATGGGGTAGGAAATCGGCTGTGCCCTTTCAAAGGAACCAACTCAGCATTCGCCTTCAAACTATTTAGGGAAATCAAGGGGAAAGCTAAATCAGGCTGGCCGGACGCGGGTTTGAACCGTCGTCCTCCCGAATGCGAGTCCAGTGTGCTAACCATTGCACCACTTCGCTGGGTACTTGTATTCGAGGCGTGAATGCAATCACTGTTGTCGGATGGCGGATGTGGGTCAGTAAAAATGTTAGGGAGTTGAACTTACTATAACGTGCTTCGCTTCCAAGCGTAAGTCATTTCACCTGTTTTCTTGTTTTGTATTTGTTATTACTGCCGTTGCATCTACAGTAACTTGTACTGAATTACAATGTTTTTAACCCAATCAACCTGTGCTAACAAACTCCGGAATTTATCGTAGTTTTGGATTTAATTTCATAGTTAGTCATCCCCGTGTATAATTAAGCGAACCATATGACTTCGCCCACATATTGATCCACTGCTGGGCCGAAAATTAGCGTTCATTAACTCCGCTCCGAACAGTTCAATTAGCGTGGTTCACTGGGAGAGATATCAGGGTAGATAACTAACTTGCATCACTTCTCACTCTCTTTAATTGCGAGGGTATGGGGGGTTCGCGTAAATTGGTCGACCTTGGGCAGGATTTCTGGTATTTCAGCGATCTTTTGTAAGGCAGTTGAGTTAGAAACGTTCAACCGACAACATAGAGTTAATGGTAATCAATTAAAATTTCTTTCCATTGTAGAATGTTTGAAATACATTAAAACTACGTTAATACAATTTTAGATTATGTCGCTGGCACAAATGTATCTTTTATACAGCTTTTCTCTTGTTTTGTGTATTGGTTTCGACGTATTGTGAATATCGGCGTCGACAACAGCTTAATAACTTTTAGATGGGTTTCTTCGTGCGTTAGGCATTGTCTATATATACAATTTTATTGCGGTAGGTTTTCACATTTGAGTAGTTCGTGGTCTGAATGAAAACGAGAAGTCAAACGATGTTAGCAGGGGATCAGCCTAAAGTTAATCATTAACAAACATTGAGTGAAGTCGGGTTAGAGAAGAGATACGCAATTCGGAGGAGCATTCTGTGCCAACCGTTTCCTCTCGGAGTATCAGTTTCAACGTACGTCCTCAATTATTTGCTGAATGTATCCAATCTCTACCTTCCTCTATAGTTTTTACCCTTTACAGCTCGCTCTAGGACTACAGAAATTATTTATTGATGTTTTAGCAGAGTCCTATCATCAACTTAAGATAGGCAACCCAACTTACATCATCCTGAGAGGGGGGGAGGGGAAATAATAATGTAGAGAGAAAAAAACCGACCAGTTAAAAACGATACCAGTATTTTAGTTCTGAATTACATATTTTTCGGTATTTGTTTTGTCTCGATTATAATAGATGTTTTTTTTTCTATTTTGTGCTAATAACCGGGTAAAAAACCTAAGTAGCAATGTGGCATGGTAGCAGTGCTAAAAATTTTCGTGGATAAAAAAAGAGTAATTTTTATTCGTAAATGTTTCATGGGTTTGAAATATTGTGTTATTGTAGAAAATGAGAAAAGCGATCAGTGCTATTTTAATAACAATGCAGACAGAAACGAGAACAAACGCAAGGTGTGATACTAATGTATCTGTTACCATTTGTCGTGGTCTACTTGATGATATACGTGTGCATGCAATGTGCAAGACTTGCCCCATCTCACCTGTACGTGTTTTCTCGTTGTTGTCGTCGGACATTTGGCATTGTCCCCAATCTGAAAGTATTTTACGAAGTGCTGTACCAAACAATAACAAAGATCCATTTGCTTTAAAAGCTTAAGAACGGGAGGAGCCACCACCAGCTTGCGACATCATATGAGGAGAAAACACAAAAATTTATTGATGGTTTACAAAAAAATAGAAAGCAGCGGATCTGTTGCCTGTGTCTACGTAAGATGTGTTTACTGACGGTAGCCCATGAAAACGGACCAACTAACATGAAAAATAGTTCTTTATCCTCGGCTTAACACAAACTATTCGCACTACCCAAATAGTGATACTATCCTCGTTTACAACATGATTTTTGAGCGGAGTTTTAAAGAAATTAGAATTACTGGGAGTAAACTGCCAATTTTTTGTAGTATTCAACCACTTGTCACTCTCCAAGAAAAGCACCAAGTTCTCCTTTATTTGCCTATTTAATTTAAAATTTTGATCCCATATACCTTGAAACTGACGGAATCGAAATTTTCAATCTCTGTTCGATTTCTATATATATTAAACGAAATAAAAGGAATAAAAAAATCGGAAATCGGTTATTTCAGAAACCAGTTTTAGCACTCAGGTTAATCCGACGTTGTAAAAAACAGTCTAAACGAAACCCGGTTATTTCAGCGATAACCGCTATTCCTAGGTTGATAATGATGATGATAGTGATGTACACTAATCAGCCAGAACGTTATGACCACTTACCTAATAGCCAGTATGACCACCTTTGTCACGGAGAACAGAGGCGACGCGTCCTGCCTTGGTAGCAGTGGGGCCATGGTGAGTTGCTGGAATGAGTTGGCTCCACATCTGCACAGACAAGTCACCTAATTCCCATACATTCTGGGGAAAGGGGAGATGAGCTCTGACGCCACGTTCAATCACATCTTAGATGTGGTTGATCGGGTTCAGATCTCGTGATTTGGGAGGTCAGCGCATCAATTGGTACTCGCCACTGTGTTCCTCGAACCACTCCATCTTACGACATGGCGAATGATCTTGTTGAAAAACGGCACTGCCGGTGGAAACATGATCGTCATGAAGGGGATGTAAATGGTTTGCAATCAGTGTACGATACTCGTTGGCCGTCTTCGTGCCTTGCACGATCTCCAATGGACCCATGGGCGCTCATGTGAACGTTCCTCCTAGCATAATGGGGCCGTCGCCAGCTTGTCTCCATCCCACAGTACAGATGCCAAGGAGTTGTTCCCTTGGAAGGCGACAGATTTTCGCCGTCCCATCGGCATGATTAAAAAGGTATCGGGCTTAATCACACCATGTAACACTCCGCCACTCCACCAACATCCAGTGTCGACGTCACGTGCCCATACCAATCGTAATTGTGGTGTTAACATTGGCATACACAAGGGTCGTCGGCAGCGGAGGTCCATCGTTTAGAGTGTTCGGTATACTGTGTGTTGAGACACACTTGTCCTCTTCCTAGCAGTCTGATGTTAGTTCCGGTGCAGCTCACCACTTGTTTTATCAATCTGCTCAGTCTGTGACGTCCGACATCTGTAATGAAGGGTGGCCGCTCAACCCCACGATGCCTGGATGTGGTTTCAGTTTGGTTTCGCTACTCGCACCACAGCACTCCTCGAACACGCGACAAGTCGTGCAGTTTCCGAAATGCTCGTGCCGAGTCTCCGGGTCATCAAGATATGTCCTCGGTCAGATAGATCGCGCACCTGCCTCACTCTACACAGGGACAGCGCACTCACTGATACATGCACCGTGCGTGTGTCTGACTAGCAGCCATTCCTCGCCAGCTGACGCTGCTATTGTCCGGATGGGTTTATGTCGATTGCAGGTCCGTGGTCATAATGTTCTATAGTAGGAGTAATCCATCGAACTACAGACCTATATCATTGACGTCGGTTTGCAGTAGGGTTTTGGAGCATATACTGTATTCAAACATTATGAATCACCTCGAAGGGAACGATCTATTGATACGTAATCAGCATGGTTTCAGAAAACATCGTTCTTGTGCAACGCAGCTAGCTCTTTATTTGCACGAAGTAAAGGCCGCTATCGACAGGGGATCTCAAATTGATTCCGTATTTCTAGATTTACGGAAAGCTTTTGACACCGTTCCTCACAAGCGACTTCTAATCAAGCTGCGGGCCTATGGGGTATCGTATCAGATGTGCAACTGGATTGGTGATTTCCTGTCAGGAAGGTCGCAGTTCGTAGTAATAGACGGCAAATCATCGAGTAAAACTGAAGTGATATCAAATGTTCCCCAGGGAAGCGTCCTGGGACCTCTGCTGTTCCTGATCTATATAAATGACCTGGGTGACAATCTGAGCAGTTCTCTTAGGTTGTTCGCAGATGGCGCTGTAATTTACCGTCTAGTAAGGTCATCAGTTGCAAAGCGATTTAGAAAAGATTGCTGTATGGTGTGGCAGGTGGCAGTTGACGCTAAATAACGAAAAGTGTGAGGTGATCCACATGAGTTCCGAAAGAAATCCGTTGGGATTCGATTACTCAATAAATAGTACAATTCTCAAGGCTGTCAATTCAACTAAGTACCTGGGTGTTAAAATTACGAACAACATCAGTTGGAAAGACCACATAGATAACACTGTGGGGAAGGCGAGCCAGAGGTTGCGTTTCATTGGCAGGACACTTACAAGATGCAACAAGTCCGCTAAAGAGACAGCTTACACTACACTCGTTCGTCCTCTGTTAGAATATTGCTGCGCGGTGTGGGATCCTTACTGGAATCGAAACCTAGGTAAACGAGTAAAAATTACCTTGCAAGTGAAGGCTGAAAAAATTGTTTATTTTCTATACATATACGGTTGCTGACGCGCTGCATTATGTTAAAGATTTGTAAATTTGTACTTACCAGGTGGGATTGACTGAGGACATCCAAAGGGTGCAAAAAAGGGCAGCTCGTTTTGTATTATCACGTAATAGGGGAGAGTGTGTGGCAGATATGATACGAAAGTTGGGATGGAAGTCATTAAAGCAAAGACGTTTTTCGTCGCGGCGAGATCTATTTACGAAATTTCAAAAAAATGGCTCTGAGCACTATGGGACTCAACTGCTGTGGTCATAAGTCCCCTAGAACTTAGAACTACTTAAACCTAACTAACTTAAGGACATCACACACATCCATGCCCGAGGCAGGACTCGAACCTGCGACCGTAGCGGTCGTGCGTTTCCAGACTGTAGCGCCTTTAACCGCTCGGCCACTCTGGCCGGCTATGAAATTTCAGTCACTAACTTTCTCTTGCGAATGCGAAAATATTTTGTTGAGCCCAACCTACATAGATAGGAATGGTCATAAAAAAAAGAAAAAAAAAGAAAAAAAAGAGAGAGAAATCCGAGCTCGAACAGAAAGCTTTAGGTGTTCGTTTTTCCCGCGCGCTGTTCAGGAGTGGCATGGTAGAGAGATAGTATGTGGTTCGATGAACCCTCTGCCAAGCACTTAAATGTGAATTGCGGAGTAGTCACGTAGATGTAGATGTAGATCAGTGTACGTTGGGTTGCACATCTTAAGGGGCATGAAATATTTTATGCCGCAACTGTAGAGAGTGAAGAGTGGTGCGCAACGCAAACAGGCGACTAGCTGTAGAGTGTCGGCCGTTCCATTCAGGCGAGTTAGCAGGCAGTCGAGCCCGGCGGAGGAGTCGTCGCGACCTGGGGACGCAAAAAGCGTCCGTTGTCCGCCAGGCGCCGCGCCGGGCGGCTCCGGAAACAACAACAGCAGAACAGCAGCGGTGCGGCGTATCGCGCCCGCCAGCGCCACTTTTAATCGGCTTTGGCTGCGCCGCCCATTGTTGGGGCGACAGCGCCGGCGGGGCAGGGCAGGCGGGCAAAGCCCGCAGCGCGGCCCGCGGCAAACACAGCGGCGCAGCCGGGAGGCGGGCGCGAGCGCTCTCCGCAAGCCGGGCAGGCGCTGCCGCACGAGGGGTCGGTGCTGTCGCGCGGCACCCCTGCTGCCACGGCAAAACGCTTCTGCCACCAGTGGGACAAAAGGCGTTTTCGCGATTTATATTCTCACTGAAGAGCAACGTGGTTGTAGACGATGTCGTTCCTGCTCCAGTTGCCGTTTTACTGCTATAAAAGCTGATAGTAACAACAGCTAAATCCTTCGTGAATGATTTGTTCAAATGGCTATGAACACTATGGGACTTAACATCTATGGTCATCAGTCCCCTAGAACTTAGAACTACTTAAACCTAACTAACCTAAGGACATCACACACGTCCATGCCCGGGGCAGGATTCGAACCTGCGACCGTAGCGGTCGCGCGGATCCAGATTGAAGCGCCTAGAACCGCTCGGCCACTGTTTTTTCAGGCAAATCGCTTCACAAAAGAATCTGACAGTGTCCTTTTGTTCAAATACCTGAAATACGTTTACCGGTTGTATACCGTTTTTGTTAAGGATATATAGAGCAAGAGCAAAAGGAGAATTTGATATATATTTAATTTTTTCGAAATGAAAGAAATAATTCCATAATTTGTACAGCAATGTAACTCTTCATGCACAAAATAGCTAGCATTGAACAAATGAAATATTTGACACTTCATTTAAATAGCTAGTAAGAGCTGTTCGCGAAATATTCCAATTTTCTACAAATCACCTATGAAATGTTTTTAATTACCCTCATTATTTTCAAGCAACCCTAATACTCCAGAATGACATTCTCACTCTGCAGAGGGGTGTGCGCTGACAGGAAACTTCCTGGCAGATTAAAACTGTGTGTCAGACCGACACTCGAACTCGCGTCGTTTGCCAAGGGTCCCGAGTTCGAGTCTCGGTCTTGCACACAGTTTTAATCTGCCAGAAAGTTTCAACCCTAACACTGGTCAAATTGATACGCCATGTCCAGTTCTCTTAGTTTCGCTATGGAATTTGAGAAAAATCCATTGTGTAGTTCTTAGGAGCCTGACCAAAAGCTGTCCGCGGTGGCCGAGCGGCTCTATGCGTTTCAGTCCGGAACCGCGCTGCTGCTACGGTCGCAGGTCCGAATCCTGCCTTGGGCATGGATGTGTGTGATGTCCTTAGGTTAGTTAGATTTAAGTAGTTCTAAGTTCTAGGGGACTGATGACCACAGATGTTAAGTCCCATAGTGTTCAGAGCCATTTGAACCATTTGAACCTGACCAAAAGTGAGGGAATAAAGTTTGCTAACATTCTTGTTGCTTGTAGACTACATTATGCAAAGGCCTTTTTACTTGCGTGATAAGGAATTAAAAATGAGAAATAACGGAAATTAAAATATACCTAAAACATTTCAAGCCTTTGTTCCAAGCCAAAACGGGCTATGGCCCGTTGCACATTGAGCGACGCAAATAAAAACCCCTTGTCGATACGGGTTGGTGGCCGATCGATTGTTAATCACTTCCTGCCCAGTCAAATAGGACACCACAGGTGGTGTGACTGCAGAGTGGGTATGTTGTGTACGACTTTTTCTTTTTTCTTGCAAAACTAAACCTCAAACTGGTCAAATTGATACCTCAGTTATCCAGCTCTCCAACAGAATGTTTACTTAATTTGTATTTCTCCAAGCATGCGAAGATTCATTACAAACATTACAGCAAGATGTGGAGTCCAGCTAAGACAATAGCAACAAGGATTAGGTTCTCCGAACAAACATATGAGCGAGGGTGTCAGAGCCATGGCTAGGCGGTGTCTACGTAGCATCACATAGCGTTGAGGCTCCAGATGTGACTGGGCTGTGTGACTGCCGCCGTCCATCCTATATTGCGGCGGCAGAGGGTGCTTGTACTCCAGAGCTGCTGGAGGCATGGCCAGCGGGCGTGCTGCATTGGGTCCGCCTGATCACGCACGGCTGCTATCAGTGTCTGACAAAAAGTCGCAGTTTCACTCCCAACTTTGACGCCTGTGGGTTGGTATCTATACATTATAGCAGAGACTCACCAGTAAATTGCTTGCAACTCGTTAAAAAGCAGTTGCTTGCCACTCACAGTCCGTGTCGCTAAGCAGTCTGAGTTGCGTTGTGTCCTCGAAAACAGGTCCGTATCGGTTTGATTGGGAGATGAAAGAGCAGGTTTTCAACATTAGCCTTGCAAAGCAATTGGAACCGCATTCCATTTTGTACAACTACAAACTGCCACACTACTCCAGGATGGATTCGACAGCGAAAGCATGGTAAGGAAGGGAAAATAAATCTCATGTGTCATGTATTACGGCAAGAAAAGAAGAATGAACTGATTGTTGGTGTTAATAACGATCATCCTCCTTTAGCTCCTCTGCATTGCTGGAGATGACGTGTCACTGAGCACATTTGTTCTGTGCATGCAGTACACGTGAGGCGCCTAGTTGTTTCCACTGCACTGTGTGGAATACGAAGGTTCTGTTATAGTTCACTAACTTGCTGTCTTCAAGTCGATGTCCCCAGCGTAGAAAACAGCACGCAGGTCGTAGGTTCTGTGTCTTGAGGCTGAAACTGACTTTTAGCGAGGTTCTGTTCTGAAATAATGTATCACTTCTTTGGGATGCCACTTGCGTATTTTAATATAGCCACACGAGAAGACTACATGATCTTAATACAACACCTTCTGATACAGCAATGTACATGATCAAACACAATGTTTACGAAAATGTATCTTCACACTATTTGTGGCACGTGTCTGTGCCTCATGACTACCGGAGTGAATCTTTTAATACTGAATACTGGCAGACACATCCTGCCACAGACAGCATGAGTGTAATCAAGAGTGACGAACAGGAACTTAAATAAAAATTGGAAACACATCCTTCGACAGACAACATGTCTGTTCTTCTCGACTGCCTAATCCAGAGTGACGAACAGCCCGAAACACTTCGCGCGCTATACCAGAAAAGGCGTGACCTGAACGCTTCCGAAGTGCTTCGTTTGCAAATTTGTCAGTCTTTTGTTTTTTATTTAAATTGTTTTTAATAATTCTAAAATGACTGATTGATAGTCAGCTGTTGAGAGATACTTATATTAAAAAGTGAAGTCATTCCAATAGGTAGTTTAACTATTAATAATAACTATACTTTAACGTTTTGGCGCCCCTGTTCCGAACAAAGCAGCCAATCACAGAGCAGTAGTATTACGGAAGCGGTCTTTCTCACGGGAATGGTACCGAATCTAACATCTGTCACAGGTACCTCACACCACATTTCGTCATCTATATACTTCTTGCATCTCCACTGCTCTGGGAACAGCTTCTTAGAGCCTAATACGATGGCTGACTAAGCCAGAAATATTACAGTATGTAGTGTATTGTAAACCTTTTGCTTAAAATTAAATTACTGGCATGTCACTGGTAGCAAATATACAAAGAGAGTAAATCATACCGTAACTATTCTTTTATATGACTAGTAGCTTGTGTTGTTCTCTAAAATTACATCGTGAGGTGGAAACGAACAGAGAAAAAGACAGAAAACCAATAAATCTCTAATACGAGCAAGGGCAATGGTGTTCACACACAAATGATTTAACGAGCACAGACCACACCACATTTCCGTGTACATAAATTTAAAAACAAGTTAGTTTTCAAAATACCCCTCGAACCGAATGGCCGGGTGCGGGTGGCACAGCCTCGCCTGTTGTTAGGCTCCCCACCTCATCGCATACGTCAACATGGGGTCCTCCCCACGGCGGGCGGAAGCCTTATCACACGACCGTTCGCCGATTTGCGGGGGAGGAATGTGGTGTCACCGCCAGACACCACACTTGCTAGGTGGTAGCTTAAATCGGCCGCGGTCCATTTAGTACATGTCGGACCCGCGTGTCGCCACTGTGTGATCGCAGACCGAGCGCCACCACAAGGCAGGTCTCGAGATACGGACTAGCACTCGCCCCAGTTGTACGACGACTTTGCTAGCGACTACACTGACGAAGCCTTTCTCTCATTTGCCGAGAGACAGTTAGAATAGCCTTCAGCTAAGTCCATGGCTACGACCTAGCAAGGCGCCATTAGCCTTACATAGTTTGATAGTTATCGTATGAAATGTCTCATCAAGAACGTTGTAAACCAAAGGACTATATAAAAGTTAAGTATTCCCAAAGCAACGTACTTTTCTTGCTACACATTCACTACTTATCCTGTTCCAGAATTCACGCCCGTCTGCGATAGATAGCGTGCATTTCGGCCTCCTCTATCTACAAGGCACATTTGCCAACACATCAGAGGCAGTATTCGTTGCCTTAAGTTGTGTACATGCAACATCTAACGGTTCCAAAGATGTGGTATTTTGTGATGACTTCCATAAATGTCATTTGTTTTTGACGGAAAACTCGGGTTATTATGTCTTGTTGATAGTTCAAATGGCTCTGAGCACCATGGGACTTAACGTCTGTGGTCATCAGTCCCATAGAACTTAGAACTACTGAAACCTAACTAACCTAAGGACATCACACACATCCATGCCCGAGGCAGGATTCGAACCTGCGACCTTAGCGGTCGCGCGGTTCCAGACTGAAGCACCTAGAACCGCTCAGCGATAGCGGCTGGCTCTTATTGATTCATGGAGGCTTGTCCGTATCTTAGTTGTTCTTTGATTTCTGGCCACGAAGAGTTGCATGTGAATGTTATGAAAAAGTCAGGTCGTCCATATTTTTATGGAGGTCATGGTATCTTGAGTGTATTCGTGCAGGTGTCTCGCTCTTCCTATGTATGATGAGAGTAAGATTACCATTGTTCCAATGTCGTCAATGTTTCCGTCATTTATGATTATCTCTCGAAGCTGGATGTATTCCTCCGTGAGTAGTTTCTCCTGACTCACTTATGTAAGGCATCCGTTCCGCTTCTATTTTTGCGTACATATCTAACCGGAATTGTTGGAATTAGCGGCGAGTGTTGAGAAGTTGATTGTAGGTTTCATTGTCTCTGATAATTTAGCTGTAAGCAAAGAACACCTTGGAAGTGACTTTTTTTTGTTTCTACGCCTGTTTCAGTTGTATTTGTTTCACATTAAAATGATATCCATCATCTCCGTGCAGATATATTAGTGGATATTGGAGGGCATCATATGCGGTATGGCTCTGCAATACAATGCGTTGTAGTCCTCTTCTTCGTAGTACAAGTACGTAGCGGATTGTGTTTTCATTGTCCACAGTTACGTTGGTGATTTCGTCAATCAGAGGTGCATTAAAAAGACGTTCGTTTTCTCCAGGTGGTCTTTAATCGGCTCGAATTATAGCTTTATGGTCATCAGAAATCATTGTCTATCACTGTTTTGAATACGTGAATCAGTTGATTGTATCTGTGTAAGATCCTCTGTACATCTTCGACTACTTCTCATCTCAATCCACTGATATTTGTGCATCGTTGATCAATCTTTGTTTCTCCAATTCCGATGAAATATACTTGCAAAAATTTATGGTTTTCGTTGGATAGTGGTAGTAACGAATGTGAGTCCACTGTGTTAACCAGTACTTTTATAATATATACTGATTATTATTGAACTTTAGAAGCCATGAAAGCTTTTCGCTGCTGCATGAAGAATAGAGAGCCTGTCTACTCTGTCCTCAGAACTATTTTTCCACTTTGTACACAGGCTTAATGTCTCCAAAACTCTTTTAATGTTGGCAAGGAATCTTTTACGTGGCTGTCCAGGGGGTCACCTTCCAGTCTTTCAGTCTGTTCGGAGTCATGTTTGACGCCGCGTCTGCTGTGCCAAGCTTTTCTTCTCAGAGCAAAGCTCACTTCTAACGTCCTCGATTATTCGTTGGACATATTTCAGTCTCTGTCTTCCCTTATAGTTTTTCTTAGCTCCGTCTACTACCAGGACTTCCTTAATTCTTATTTGTTCTCTTAATTTTCAGTATCTTTCTGTAACACTGCATACCTAACGTTTCGATTGTCTTAGTCCAATGACCATGATTCACAAACGTATACTGCTATGCACCATACGTACATTCCAGAAACCTCTTCCTGATATTAAGTCCTATGTTTGGTACTAGTAGATTTCTTTTGATGTCGAATGCCCTCTTTCCCTGTGCTGCACTGCTTCTTACATTCTCCTTGCAGCGTCAGTCACGTGTTATTTGGTTTGCAAGGTGGCAGTATTCCTTAATTTCGTCTAATACTTGGCCCACAAAGTTGATTTTAAATTTTTCGCTTTTCTCATTTCTGCTGTTCCTCATTACTGTCGTATTTCTTCGATTTACAGTCCATATCTTGCGCTCATTCAGTTAAACAGATCCTGTAATTCGTCACTCTCATGGACGATAGGAATATCATCAGCGAATATTATCACTGGCATTCTCTCACTGTGAGTTTTAATCCTAATCAAGAACCTTTGTTTTAACTTCGTCATTGCATACATGGCCAACCGACTGAAATCTTTTATATTTAGTTTTTTTCATTGCATATGTGGTTCTTTGTACAAATTATAAACGTCATTATCTTGTAATATTCACCATCTCTTATCATTGTTGACTAGCCTAGTTTCATATATTTTCTTAAGTCTGTGCTATCAGATTCCAGTGCATCGATATTTACTAGACAGCTAGTTAAAAAGAATGGCAGTTTTTTTATCTCTGTTCATCTGCAAACCTGTGGCTTTTATACCATATAGATAGCACATTTGAAGAGCTTTCAATTCATTTATTTCAGGTAATCTGCAATAATGGCATATGTGAGGATATTAACTTCGTTTCTCTGTGTGCTCCACCTTGTAACAATAAAACTTTTTTCAGTTATTTTGTTAATTATAATATTAAATACAAGTGGAAGTAATGAATTGTAACACAGGATTTGGGTGGAATCGGTTTCAGGTTGGAGTTGCACAGATGTGGGACGAATTTAGCAACTAATTTAATAATAATAATTAAACAGAACTTAAATTCCAGCCCAATGTAGTTAATGAAAGAGGTCTCAAACCAGAGAGTAGCAATGAAATTTCCTTTGACACAAGGAAACAGAATTTAGTGAGACAGAGCTAAAATCAACTTTGCCCCAACAGACGGAATTAGGCTACACAATAAATGTAGCTTCTGCAATGAACCAAACGGTGCTAAAACAGCTATCAGACTTAATTAACACCACACGCATAGAAAGAAGTTAAGCACTGGTCTGTGGCTACTCCCAAGACCAATGCCGACTATGACAAGCTAGTATCAGCAGCCTACGGGGCTTCCTATATCGGGGGTAGTCAACTTTTTTTTAACCTACCGCCCACTATTTTATCTCAGTTGTAACTTCTTTATGGCTCACCAGTTCTACAGTAAAGATGATCTATAAAGTGAGAAAGTAACTTTATTTTAGAAAATTTATAAAGTAGAGTTACAGCAAGTTAAAGCATATAATGATAATTGATTACAGAATACTTCATGTCAGAATTTTAAGGAAAACTAATGAAAATATCTTTAATCCCCAACTGTACTGCCCACCATGAAAGCGAGCACCCATTATTGGGCAGTAGGGGGCATATTGACTTACACTGACCTCGATGTATTCGTATATCTTAATACAATATTCTGCACAATAAACACATATATGAATGACTCACACAGAGAAAAATAACAAGATAAGTTCATTGCACCACAATAACAGCAAGATCACTCTCTTTACAATAATATATACAATTCAACCATGCACACAGATTTTAACTACCAATATCAAAATGGCTCCTACTTTTAATGAAGACATTTGCACACCCAGCGTGCCATCACACAAGAACTACAACACGTTGCACTGCGACAAAGGACTTCCTGTGAACCTTATTACCTGTAAACCAATACGCTCAATACATTGTTTGTCTTCTGCGCTGTATACCGGGTGATCAAAAAGTCAGTATAAATTTGAAAACTGAATAAATCACAGAATAATGTAGATAGAGAGGTACAAATTGACACACGTGCTTGGAATGACATGGGGTCTCATTAGAACCAAAAAAATACAAAAGTTAAAAAAATGTCCGACAGATAGCGCTTCATCTGATCAGAATAGCAATAATTAGCATAACAAAGTAAGACAAAGCAAAGATGATATCCTTTACAAGAAATACTAAATATGTCACCATCATTCCTCAACAATAGCTGTAGTTGAGGAACAATGTTGTGAACAGCACTGTAAAGCATGTCCGGAGTTATGGTGAAGCATTGGCGTCGGATGTTGTCTTTCAGCATCCCTAGAGATGTCGGCCGATCACGATACACTTGCGACTTCAGGTAGCCCCAAAGCCAATAATCGCACGGACTGAGGTCTGGGGATTTGGGAGGCCAAGCATGACGCAAGTTGCGGCTGAGCACACGATCATCACCAAACGACGCGTGCAAGAGATCTTTCACGCGTCCAGCAATATGGGGTGGAGCGCCATCCTGCATAAACATCGTACGTTCCAGCAGGTGTTTATCAGCCAGGCTGATTCTGTAACATATTGGCGTACCTCTCACCCGTCACGGTAGCAGTTACAAAACCAGAATCACACATTTCCACGAAGAAAAAAGGCCCGATAACGGTAGATATGGTAAATCCAGCCTATACCATGACTTTCTCGTCGTGCAATGGAGTTTCCACGACAGTTCTAGGATTTTCGGTAGCCCAAATTCTGCAGTTGTGGGCGTTGGCAGACCCTCGGAGCGTGAAATGAGCTCCGTCGGTCCACAACACGTTACTCAACCAATCGTCATCTTCCGCCATCTTCTGAAACGCCCACACCGCAAATGCCCTCCGCTTCACTAAATCTCCAGGTAACAGTTCATGATGCCGATGGATTTTGTACGGACGACAAGAGCGACTGTTTTGTGCAATTTGAACAGACACTGGTACAGAATCACTTGCTAATTGACGTGATTTCCGGCGACGTCGACGCACAGTATTTGTGGGACGAACACAGCCACTGTTAGAGAAAGTGGCACTGGACGAAGCGGAATTAACTACATGAATGTCCATGGGCGGAGGTCCACGGGCCTGAGTGTCCTTGGTTCGATTCCGGCGCGAAGCAAAAGGCCTGGAATGGTTGTGATTGTCTGATCTGAGCTTTTTCTGGCAAACACTTTGAACATGTCCTTTCTTATTACAGAAAAAGCAAATAGCTTGGCGTGACGGGCAATTGTCACGCGAATGTCTAGTAGCACACCGCGGGCATGATTTCACTGCATTTGTGTGCTGGCGCGGCTCACCTGGTTTAGAGCGCAGCGGCAGCTGTGCGGACGTGCGCGAGGGCAGTTGACCGGGCCGCGCAGTGCGCCCGGCAGGCCGGTTAATGTTACACACGGCTGGCGAAGTTTCAAACGATTCCTGAGCACAGTCAAGTGTGTCTTGCCTATCCAATACGTCATCACTTGTTGAAGGGAGGGATTAACTAGTTTCAAAATTTGCTCCCGGATACGAACATCAGAAACGTTCTGTGCAATTGCATCACGCACCACAGTATCTGAATAAAGAAGGCCACAGTCACACTCAAATGCACAATCCCTAGTAAGGCCTTGCAAAGTTGCAACCCACTCCAGATTAGTTTGACCGGCTGTACGTTTTGTACGAAAGAAAGTATACCTTTTTGCAACTACATTAACTGTTTCCTTGAAATAGGCGTCCAATGCCGATAAAATTTCTTCGTAGGACAGAGTTGCTACGTCGCGTCGGGGAAACAATTTCACTATCACACGGTACGTTTGCACGCCGACACAAGACAATAAGTGAGGCTGCCGCTCGTTACCTTGAATTCTGTAGGCGGCGAGATGAAATCCAAACTGGCGTGACCATTCCGTCCAGGATTCCACGTCTGGGTCGTAGGGCCTAAAAGGCGGTGCAACTGCGAGTTGTGGCTGCGGTAGCTTTGAAGCGGCGGCTGCCGCATCGGTTTGAATGGCACGTTGACCCTGGACGAGCTGTCCAAGGGCATCCAATAACGCCTGCGTCTCCTGATCCCGCAAGCGATAAAATTCGGACAGTACATCTGGCGAAGCCATGACACAAGTAAATGTAAGCAATTAGAAAGAACACGTTTTTCTCGTCGCCAATGATGTGTTGGCAAATGTGCCAACACCTTGTAGATAGAGGAGGCCGAAATGCACGCTATCTAACACATACGGGCGTGAATTCTGGAACAGGATAAGTAGTGAATGTGTAGCAAGAAAAGTACGTTGCTTTGGGAATACTTAACTTTTATATAGTCCTTTGGTTTACAACGTTCTTGATGAGACATTTCATACGATAACTATCAAACTATGTAAGGCTAATGGCGCCTTGCTAGGTCGTAGCCATGGACTTAGCTGAAGGCTATTCTAACTGTCTCTCGGCAAATGAGAGAAAGGCTTCGTCAGTGTAGTCGCTGGCAAAGTCGTCGTACAACTGGGGCGTGTGCTAGTCCGTATCTCGAGACCTGCCTTGTGGTGGCGCTCGGTCTGCGATCACACAGTGGCGACACGCGGGTCCGACATGTACTAAATGGACCGCGGCCGATTTAAGCTACCACCTAGCAAGTGTGGTGTCTGGCAGTGACACCACAGCCTCACTCACGCAATCTCATATGGCTACACGACAGAATTCACTCCACGGATATCGACAAAATCATTCAAGCTGAATTTCCCAATCCACAAGAAGATCCGGAACTGTAGGACATAATAGTGAAAAATATAATTCATCGACCATGCGCGCCATTAAACCGCAATTCACTATGTACGAGTGATGGAAAATGCACAAAAAGATACCCAAGACCATACTTTGACGACACACACACCGAGGTTGACAGCTATCCCAAATACAGGAGACGATCACCTAAAGATGGTGGCTTCACAGTAAAGGTACAGTAACTGGGTTTTCTCTTTTGATGCTAGTCAATCGTCAGGATGAGCATTACTGCAAAGGGCATTTGATTCTAAAGCATTATGACAGGGTGAAAAACACTAAATAAATTACTTTTTCTCTCTTAACAACATGTGGG
This sequence comes from Schistocerca piceifrons, assembly GCF_021461385.2. Classification (NCBI taxonomy): domain Eukaryota; kingdom Metazoa; phylum Arthropoda; class Insecta; order Orthoptera; family Acrididae; genus Schistocerca; species Schistocerca piceifrons. The sequence goes on from NC_060144.1 coordinate 126,901,182, forward strand.
CAGGGTGGGTTCTTCCTTGGCTGGGGTATGAGGTACAATGAAACAGCATTTTTACATAAGACAACTTTTATTGAAAGTTTTGTACCATGGTTTCCTTACTGGATTGTTCTGGCTGGGAGAGCGGCAGCTGTGTCGTTTGCGAAGCCTCTGCTGCATGAGCAGCGGCGTCTGATTACGCCTGGCGGTGTGTATCTCGTGTCGCTGTGTCGCCCAGTTGACTGGAGACGCGCATCGTAGGTGGCCCGTTTAATTATTGAGAACGAAGTCGTGAATCGGATGGTGATAGCTTGGATGTGGCGTCCCAGTGTTTCTCTCTCTATGCGGCCGTGGGTGTTGTGCGTAGGCCAACGGAGGGGCGCGGCGGGGGAAGGCCAGTGTCCCGGACTCGAACAACGGACTCCAGCTTGCCAGTCTTCGGCTGTCAGATCTTCATCCCAGCTCACAGGTGACTGCTGATGTGAGGCCGTCTCCTTGCCGTCCTCACGAGTCACCCGGGTACGTAAAAATCAGTCTTCAAATACCTTCTAGATTCTGTCTTCTGGCGGCGCGGCTGCTGCTTGCTATTCCATTACAGCGGCGAACTTGGTGCTTCTGTGTACGATGTAGTCTCTTCCTGTATCACGGCCTTCAGCACCGACTGAACTGTAATGGAACTGAACTGAACTGAAAACTACTCTGTTGGGCCCACTGCGTCTCGCGTATTTATTCAGTTCACTGGAGGTGAACGACTCCACGGTCATTGCCTCTTCTGTCACGTTGAAAAGCTTCTCGAAGAATCTTCTTAACGTCGGTCATTGGCTCTTGGAATGTAGGCGAAGGCCTTTGATCACATGTGACAATTGAGAAACACGTGAGCCAGTCGGGCGATGGCCTGACGGCTGAATCGACAGCGTTCGCTTATGTGGGGAGGGCGATGGCTTCTCCTGAACGTACTGACTTCACGGTCATTGCCTCTTCTGCTTTGCTCGCTGTTTGCCAGTGTGTAACTCTTCTAAACTAAACTAAGTTTCTCATTTATTTTCTGATTTCTGCTTCACTTCACATTGTTTTCACTAATTTATTTACCTATCTTAAGTACCGCTCAATAGTACGAATACGAGGCAGCCACGAACTGGAAATAAATAATCAGTGGGTTGTACTATGTAACACTTATTCTTTCCAAAATGTTCCAAGCACATATAAACATAGAATACTGCAAATCAGGGAAATCCATCAAATATGTCTGTAAGTGAACAAAAGTAACATGGCGGTATATCAAATAGCCAAAGACAGCGAACAAAAAAACAGAAACAACGAGAGCGTCCTATACCAAATGGGAAGATGCAATGGTAACGAAGCAGCGTGACGAATTTTCCGTTTTCCCATACACGAACGTGAACCAAATGTGCAACATTTAGAAGTACATTTGGAGAATGGACAGAAAGTTTACGGCACAGACGACACTGCCAGAAAAACTGCAAGCGAACCATCTCAGAACGCAACATTAACAGCTTTTTACCAACTGTACTAAACAGATTCATTGTCGAAAACATTAGTATATGTCGACATCCCTACCTATTACACGTGGAACACGACAAGAAAAGTCGAAAACAAGAAATTCCAGTGGAAGATCATCCAGGAATCATAAAAACTGGTTCACTAGGCCCAGTATACGTCGTACATTCGAACAACACCGAATGTTTCCGTCTCAGGATGGTGCTACGTATTTCGATACGGGGACCAACAAGTTTAATAGATATCATTACTATTGACGGTTACCTATGCCAGACGTACAGAGAAGCATGCCAACGTGAATACACAACGGCACATAAAAATCACTCAAAGTCATGGACAGAACACTACAAGACTTGCGAGGAGACTCTGATGTGATGGAAGCAGGTCTGTTCCTACTCTCAGCAGATTTTCGACAAGCACTTACAGTTATCCCCAGACCAGCAGACGAGATCAGTGCATGCTTTTAAAAAATCACATCTCTGGCCACACACACAAATACTGCGGCTGACAAAAAATATGGGAGTTGAACTATCGAAAGACGAAACAATAGCACATTTTGCTCAACCACTTTTGCAAGTAGGCGAAGACACACATTCTACTGACCAGGAAGTTGGCCTCACTAAACTCAACATAGCCACTACTGAAGACGAACTCGTCGACCAAATTTATCCAAACGTTGTTCAAAACTATACCAATCCGGACTGGCTATTTGAAAAAGCGGTTTTGGAAACTAATAACGATATTGTCGAAGATATCAACTTCGATGTCCAAAAGAAAATTCACGGTGAAGAGAGAATCGACACAAATGGTAAACATTGAGGGAAGTCTGAACTACTCGACAGAATTTGTAAACCCTTTGTAAATATGAGGAATGGCATTAGACTACCTTCGACTTAAAATTGGATCTCCGATCATACTATTCAGAAAAATCAACTCACCAAAATTATGTAATAGAACTAGGATGTTCGTCAAACAGCTATCCAGTAATATCATCGAAGCGGAAATTATGACTAGGAAGTATAAAGACACACACTGTTTATCCGCAGAATACCACTGGTCTCTACTGAATTGCCTTTCCAATTTAAAAGACTGCAATTTCCAATCAAATTAGGCTACAGTTTCAGAAATGAAAAAGCGCAGGGAGAAACTTTAAAATATTTTGTCATCAACCCTAAAGACTTCTTCTCTGACGGTCAACTATACGTAGCTTGCTGTCGAGTAGGAAATTCGAAAAATGTCTACATACATACCCCGGATAACGAAAAGAGAAATGTTTTTTATAAACAAGTACTCTAAATAGCTCGAATACGTTTTCAATAAAAAATTTTACCCCTTCTACTGTAAATAGTTAGAATGTATTTTCCATAAAACTTTTTTACATCTTATACTTTAAAGTGTTTTTTATTCCATCCATCACAAAATCTCATATCAATTCCCTGAGTGAAGCCCGGTGTCCCAGCAAGTAAAATAATAATAATAATAATAATAATACATCGTCAATGAGAGTTTGACAAAGGAAACGAAAACATAAATGTAAAACATCAGACGGATATTTGCATACGACCACTAAAGAAATACGAATTATTTCTAGTAATTCTTCACGGAATCTCGGCACGGGAGCGTACGCAGATGCTCAACAAACACCAGTAGTCGACAGCAGAAGAGAGGCTGACCGTTGAACTGCCGAGAGCAACTTTCCACGTATTTCTTCCTCCGAAAAAGACTCGCCATACGACGAGGGCGAGAAAATTGCACCACATAAAGAGGTTTGCTGGTAAACATCCTTCCCATGAGCTATTACCGAATAGAAAGGGGAATAGGAGATTGCTGAAATACCCACCGCCACTGACGTAAGGCGTCTTGCTGAGTGCACTGTCTGACGAAAAGTGTCCGGACGCCTATAGTGGGACTGATGATCTCAGAAGTTAACTCCCATAGTGCTCAGAGCCTATAGTGGACACCGATATGAATTGTGTCCTAGGGGTAGGAAAAGCCGACAGATTAAATCCGGCACTGCTATTTCAGTCCCGAATAACAAGTATTTTTTGGTATTTGTTTGGTCTCGGCTGTAGTGGATTTATTTTATTATTTACTAATAGCTGTGTAAAAAAACGGTATTTACCATAAATGGAGCTAACATTTTGGATTTTTAAGTAAAACTTTTTTTAAATAACTAATAATTTTTATTCGTGAAGTTTCCATCGTTTTGAAATTTTGCGTTATTACAGAAAATTGGAAAGTGATCAGTACTATTTTAATAACAACACCGACCGTTAGAACCAAGCAGTTAGCACGTAACGTGTAACTCAGTACCACACTGCTGAGACCATAACAAACCTGTTGCAATGTGGTGTGGCTTATTAGGCAGTGCGGGTGCACGAGTAGTGTTCAAGACTTGCAACTACTTGGTCTGTACAGTAGTTTGTCGCTGTCTTCGCCGGACATTGGTAGTATTGCAGAACGACACCATCCATAATCTGTAAGTATTTAACTAAGTTGCTTACCAATGGAGTACAGTGTTCCATTTGCTTAAAAAAACCGGACAATAAAAAGAGGCCAATGCTTTAATTTATTATTGAAATTTTAGCTACTTTAATGCAACTTCTCCCGGTAAATGTTACATTTTGACTACTGTCTAAAGTGGTCGTTTGAATTTTTTGAACGAAAATTGTAATTTTATCAGCAAAAAATCAGTTGTCTTCAAATTCTTGTTAAATCTATCCTACTACAAAACGAATTTTTCATTCAAAATAATTAGAGAAAATGAATGCTACATATAATATATTAAAGCTTATTATCGTTCTGCCATTTATATGAAACAAAGAAAGAGAAAAAAATATGGCAACAGTAATAAATTGAAAACTTAATTAACTCAAAGTGTAGTTGATTTGCTGGCTGTGTCTACTTAATGTGTCTTTGTCCTCCCATAGCCCATAGAAAAGGGCAATCTAACTTGAAAAATAGAGTTCTCCAACTTCAGTTTTCGATCTTTAGCAGTGACTATTCTTAGCTGCCAGATAGTGGTATGACCTTCAATTAAATGAATTTTTTGAGAATAATTTCAATAAATTAGAAACAGATTAGAATTTTGATTCTACCTCCTTATTACGAGTATAATACAAAAGTCTGGGGGAGTTGTACACTTTTTCAATCTTAGTTCTATCTCCGCACTAGTGATGCGACTAAGTCGATAAGAGGGTGTTGGTTGTAGTGACACAGAGGGAGCAAGAGGATCTTGCCTGCTGCGTGAGTTTCCCCATCGCCGAGGTGGACACCGTGCATACATAAAAGATATATCGAACTGCGACAAGTTCAGATGCTTCAAATGGCCCTGAGCACTATGGGACTTAACTTCTGAGGTCATCAGTCCCCTAGAACTTATAACTACTTAAACCTAACTAACCTAAGGACATCACACACACCCATGCCCGAGGCAGGATTCGAACCTGCGACCGTAGCGGTCGCGCAGTTCCAGACTGAAGCGCCTAGAACCGCTCGGCCATGCGACAAGTGTCTTTACTAAAAGTGCCGAAATTGCAAAATGCCGGAGTTACGTGTTCGTATGTACCGTGCCGACAAATGGATTGTAGTAAAGGACAACGTGTGCCGATTATTACAACAGCGTGTCACGGTATTTCAATGCATTTTGACCTGTGTCGAGATGTAACGTGAACAGAAATGTACGACAATGATAGTGACTGTCTCCACTTTTGTGTGTAATGAAAACTTTAATTTGTGCAAAATTTTCGCAACATTCGTTAGCGCAACCCTCTGTCCTTGGAATAAAGCATTATGGAGCAACCAAAAATACTACTGAAACAACTCTCTGTAATTCTCCCTTTGAGACCGATAGGTATAACTATATGGGCAAAAGAACAAATATTATTAATTATTGTAATTTGGAGACTGAGATATGTAGAATCATTATCCACTGACGGAATAACAGGCTCTTAATTCCGAATTCGCGATCGCTTGTTCAATAATTACTACATGCTCGTCGATTTGATCAGACTTCGTAGAGAAATGATAACTACCTCTCTCAAAAAGTTTGCTACCGTTAGTAGTGCTCTGCATGAGATGTCAAAACAAAGGCTTCTAATTGTTCATCGGCAAGGGGTTATTCCAGAAAGTGTTAAGTACCTGCAAAAATCCGATACCTGGTCCGTCAGCTGTGAAAATGGTGATTATTATTCTTTGAAATAAACTCACCTACAAAATTTAGTGTTTGTATAATTATTAGTAACGAAAATTAGAAACGCTTACATAGGCAGTGGCCAAGGCAAAAAAGAGAGAGAGAGAGAGAGAGAGAGAGAGAGAGAGAGAGAGAGAGAGAGAGAGAGAGAGTGAGAGAGATGTGTCTGTCTCTAAAGAACAAGCGAGAGTAAGAGAGAGGGTCACAGAAAAAGGTGATGAAAACGTTCTAAAAAAATCGGAGACAGCAATTTGTTCATTTTCATCGCTGTCTGCAGTAAGTCTGCTTACTTCGACCATGAAAAGCATCCACACTGAAGGGCCAAAGAAATTTGTATAGGCATGCGTATATTCAAGTACATTGATATAAAAATAAGCGTAATACGACGCTGAGGTGGACATCGCCTACGTAAGACGACAAGTGTCTGGCGCACTTACTAGGTTGGTTATTGCTGCTACAATAGCAGGTTATCAAGATTTGAGTGAGTGTAAAAGTGGTGTTGTAGTCGGCGCACGAGCGGTGGGACACAGTATCAAAGAGGTAGCGATGAAGTGCGTATTTTCCCGTAAGACCATTCCACGAGTGTACCGTGAATATCAGCAATCCGGAAATCTCTGACATCGCTGCGGCCGGAAAAAGATCGTGCAAGAACGGGACCAACGACAACTGAAAAGAATCCTTCAACCTGAAAGAGTGACAGAAGTGCAACCCTTCACCAGATTGCTGCAGATTCAATACTTGGCCATTAACAAGTCTCAGCGTCCAAACGTCATTGATATGGGTTTTCGGAGCCGTAGGCCCACTCAAGTACCCTTGATGTCTGCACGCCCCAAAGCTTTACACCTCGCCTGGGCCCGTACACACCGATACTGGACTGTTGATGACTAGAAACATGTTGCCTGGTATGTCGAGTCTCGTTTCAAATTGTATCGAGCGGATGGAAATGTACGGGTATGGAGACAAACTCATGAATCCATGGACCCTGCATGTCAGCAGGTGACTGGAAAGCTGGTGGAGGATCTGTAATGGTGTGGGGCGTGTGCGGTTAGAGTGATATGGGACCACTGTTACGTCTTGATACGACTCTGACAGGTGACACGTACATAAGCATCCTGTCTGATCACATGCATCCTTTCTTGTCCATTGTGTATTCCGACGGACTTGGCCAATTCCAGTAGGACAATGCGATACACCCACACGCCCAGAATTGCTACAGAGTGGCTCCGGGAACACTCTTCTGCCTTTAGACACTTCCGCTGGCCATGAAACTCCCCAGACATGAACATTATTGAGCATATCTGGGATGCCTTGCAACGTGCTGTTCATAAGAGGTCTCCACCCGCTCGTACTCTTACGGATTTATGGACAGCCCTGCAGGATTCATGGTGGAAATTCCCTGCAACACTACTTCAGACTTTAGTCGAGTCCATGCCACGTCGTGTTGCGGCAATTTTGAATGCTCGCGTGGGCTCTATACGATAATAGGCAAGTGTACCAGTTTGCGTTGTACCAGGTTGTCCGTTAGGTCTCGGTCATTTAAAATAAAAGTTAGACTGTTTTATTATTCGAGCGCTAACTATACCATTAATTTATCGGGGACGTTTCAAAATAATAGCGCTAAAAACATCAAAAATCGATTATTTCAGATATCGGTTATTAAGAGAGGTTTCAGCCGTCGCAGTAAAAAGATGAAAAAATCGGTATAAACGAAAACCGATTGTTTCTGTCATAACCGCCATCCTTATTGTGCCCACCTTTCCCCTGCTTGAAATATGTTGGGGACATTTTCAATGACGTGTCCGAATATCTGTGGCGGAAAGGCGGTCCATTCTTCCTCAAGAGTCGAAACCAGATCTGATGATATTGGATGCTGGGGTTTGGAGAGATGCCGAAATTCTGACTAAGCTCAAAGGTGTTCTGTCAGATTCAATCGTGACTCTGGGCAGGCCAGTGCATTTTTAGAATGTTACTGTACACAAATCAGTGTCTCACAGTTTTTGCTTTATGACAGGATGCTTTGTCCTGCTGATACAAATAGTAACTGTTCCTGTACTGTGCGGAGTACAAAATACTCTGAAATGTATTCATGTCGCTGGCCGTTGTGGCCGAGCGGTTCTAGGCGCTTCAGTCCGGAACCGCGCGACGGCTACGATCGCAGGTTCGAATCCTGCCTCGGGCATGGATGTGTGTGATGTCTTTAGGTTAGTTAGGTTTAAGAAGTTCTAAGTTCTAGTGGACTGATGACCTCAGATGTTAAGTCCCATAGTGCTCAGAGCCATTTGAACCATTTTGTATGCATGTCGTTCACCATTTAGAGCCACTAGGAGACCACATTCCAACCAGGAAGACCAATCCTACATCGCAACACTACTTCAGTGTTGGCACTACAAATGATGACAGTTAATGTCCACCAGGCATTCGCCAAACCCAGACCCCTCCATCATGTAGCTACAGGACACAGCGTGATCCATAACTCCACGTCACTGGTTTCCAGTCGATCTTTACATAACATCAAGTGTCGCTTAACATTGATTACTTACGAGGAGGTGCTCGACCGCTGTACACTTTTCTTCCTGACGCCGTACCCAAAGTCACTGTGCTACCTGGGTTCCTGGTATCACTCCGGAACTCACGAGTGATTCCTTCAGCTTACTTCACACTGTTCTCTTTTGCAACCACCCTCCGCAGTGCTCATCGGCCCCTGTCAGTCAGAACATTTGGTCTGCCTAGTCTTGGTTTAGCTGTGATGGTTCATTTGAGTTTCCACTTTACAACGCCATCACCAAGGGTAGATTTGGGCAGCTTTAGAAGGGTTGAAATATGTCTGATTGAGATGTTAATCAATGACATTCAACGACTAGAACCCGTCCGAAGTCATTGAGCTGTCCTGACTAACAAATCATGCTGTTACCGCTTCTCTACTGACAAACACGGTACTCTCTGCCTCGTTTCATACTGGTGGGTCCGCCTCTCGTGATATCTACTGACAACCTCCGCATTATACAGGGAGAATATTAAGGTCATATGAACGTGTTTCCAGAAATGGATGGTGTGCGGGCAGCGACAATAAATCGTTCTGGAACACAGTGACAACATATGTCCAAAGTGGTCTCTATGGGATGAAAGCACACGTTCACACGTCGCAACACGGATTGGCGCACTGTTTCGCCCGTTCCAGCTTCGTGAACACACTGTTGGATGGTCTCCACACCAGGAACTGGTTCAGCGTACTCAATGCTTTTCAGATGCCTCCAGAGGTAAAATCCAGGCGGTTTATGTCCGGTGATGTATGACATGCTACAGGGCCTCAGCGTCCTGTACAACGTCCGAGGAAGACGTTGTAGAGGTGCAATGTCAAAGTGAGATGGTGCTCAGTCATGCAGAAACCACATAACCTCTCGTATTGCCAAAGGCATATTCTCAAGATGCCCAGGTAGAGTATTCCGCAGGAAGTCCAGGCGTTGCGGAATAATACCCGGTACATGTAGGTGCTCACCGAGAATTCCTGCCTTCACACTGATACTCAACTGATGTTGATGAGACACCTCAAACATTCCATGAGGATTGTCTGTAGCCCACAAATGACTATTATGCAGATGGATGATGGCAGTTCTGGCAAAAGTTGCCTCACCGGCGAAGAGGATTGATGACAGAAATCCCATAATAGCGATGGTCTGGTTCGAAAACAATTGACAAAATTCTTGCTATAGAGGGAATTTCGCTGCTGATAATCCTTCCACTTGTTGCAGGTGATATGGGTAGTGGCGGTTATCACGCAGAATACTCATAATCGTACTAGGGTTAGTTTCAATATTCTGTAGAACCCCGTCCTCCAAATATCCTGTAGAATAAGGTCCTAAAAATCCGATGTAAGTACAGTCCGCCGCCTCCCTGCATATTCGTCTGTCTGAAAGGACCCATGATCAAACAAACGCTCAAAAGGGCTTGAAATGTTGTGTGGTGTGATTGATGTCTGTGAGGGTACTTGCTTTGGTATAGCCGTGCTGCCTTACGACCGTTTCCATCTGCTTGGCTGTACACAAACACCATCTCGGCTTGTTCCCGACATGAATACAGGACCACTGTGCTGCTTACAGTACGCTGCGTCAGTCACACAACCTGCATCACTCAAGGAACACAAGGCAGGTGGTCAGATGAACTTTCAGTCGTCCGCGCCATCTACGCTGGCAACGATGCATTTCCGGACACATATTCATAGGATCTTTTTCCTCCATTTCCAGTCAGGAATACGGCCCTGCAGTTTCATTAATGTTCATTCTGTATAGTGGTGTGTCGAAACTTTCATCAGATAGTGTCACTCCGAACGAAGGAAAGACGTAGATGTACATCTACATCTATATCTACATTTTACTCCGCAAGCAAATCAACTGTGTGTGGCGGAGGGCACTTTACGTGCCACTTTCATTCGTGATCTCCTCGGGAGGTATAAGTAGGGGGAAACAATATATTCGATACCTCATCCAGAAACGCATCCTCTCGAAACCTGGACAGCAAGCTACACTGCGATGCAGAGCGCCTCTCTTGCAGAGTCTGCCACTTGAGTTTGCTAAACATATCCGTAACTCTATTACGCTTACCAAATAACCCTGTGACGAAACGCGCCGCTCTTCTTTGGGTCTTCTCTATCTCCTCTGTCAACCCGACCTGGTAAGAATCCCACACTGATGAGCAATACTCTAGGTCGAACGAGTGTTTTGTATGCCACCTCCTTTGTTGATGGACTACATTTTCTAAGGACTCTCCCAATGATTCTCAACCTGGCACCCGCCTTACCAACAATTAATCTTATATGATCATTCCACTTCAAAGCGTTCCGTACGGATACTCCCAGATATTTTACAGAAGTAACTGCTACCAGTGTTTGTTCCGCTATCATATAATCATACAATAAAGGATCCTTCTTTCTATGTAGTCGCAATACATTGCATTTGTCTACGTTAAGGGTCAGTTGCCACTCCCTGCACCAAGTGCGTATCCGTTTCAGATCTTCCAGCATTTCGCTGCAATTTTATAATGCTGCAACTTCTCTGTATACTACAGCATCATCCGCGAAAAGCCGCATGACACTATCTACTAGGTCATTTATATATATTGTGAAAAGCAATGGTCCCACAACACTCCCCTGTGGCACTTTAACGTCTGTAGACGTCTCACCATTGAGAACCTCATGCTGTGTTCTGTTTGCTGAAAACTCTTCAATCCAGCCACACAGTTGGTCTAATATTCCGTAGGCTCTAACTTTGTTTATCAGGCGACAGTGCGGAACTGTGTCGAACACCTTCCGGTAGTCAAGGAAAATGGCATCTACCTGGGAGCCTGTATCTAATATTTTCTGGGTCTCATGAACAAGTAAAGCGAGTTGGGAGTCACACGATCGCTGTTTCCGGAATCCATGTTGATTCCTACAGAGTAGATTCTGGGTTTCCAGAAATGACATGAGACGCGAGCAAAAAACATGTTCTAAAATTCTACAACAGATCGATGTCAGGGATATAGGCCTATAGTTTTACGCATCTGCTCGACGACCCTTCTTGAAAACTGGAACTACCTGCGCTCTTTTCCAATCATTTGCAACCTTCAGTTGCTCTTGAGACTTGCGGTACACGGCTCTTAGAAGGGGGCAAGTTCTTCCGCGAAAATAAATAAATCGCCAGGTCCTGATGGGATTCCAATTCGGAGTACTCTGCTGCATTGGCTCCTTACTTAGCCTGCATTTATCGCGAATCTCTTGCCCAACGTAAAGTCCCGAACGACTGGAAAAAAGCGCAGGTGACGCCTGTATATAAGAATGGTAGAAGGACAGATCCTGAAAATTACAGACCAATATCCTTAACATCGGTTTGTTGGAGGATTCTCGAACATATTCTCAGTTCCAATATAATGAATTTCCTTGAGACAGAGACGTTGCTGTCCATGCATCAGCACGGCTTTAGAAAGCATCGCTCCCGCGAAACGCAACTCGCCCGTTTCTCACATGATATATTGCGAACCATGGATGAAGGGTATCAGACGGATGCCATATTCCATGACTTCCGGAAAGCTTTGGACTCGGTGCCCCACTGCAAACTGCTAACTAAGGTACGAGAATATGGGATTGGTTTCTAAGTATGTGAGTGGTTCGAAGACTTCTTAAGTAACAGAACCCAGTACGTTGTCCTCGATGGTGAGTGTTCATCGGAGGTGAGGGTATCATCTGGAGTGCCCCAGGGAAGTGTGGTAGGTCCGCTGTTTTTTTCTATCTACATAAATGATCCTTTGGATGGGGTGGATAGCAATGTGTGGCTGTATGCTGATGATGCTGTGGTGTACGGGAAGGTGTCGTCGTTGAGTAACTGTAGGGGGATACAAGATAACTTGGACAGGATTTGTGACTGGTGTAAAGAAGGGCAGCTAACTCTAGATATAGATAAACGTAAATTAATGCAGATGAATAGGAAAAAGAATCCTGTAACGTTTGAATACTCCATTAGTAGTGTAGCGCTTGACACAGTCACATCGATTAAATATTTGGGCGTAACACTGCTGAGCAATATGAAGTGGGACAAGCATGTAATGACAGTTGTGGGAAAGGCAGATAGTCGTCTTCGGTTCATTGGTAGAATTTTGGGAAGATGTGGTACATTTGTAAAGGAGACCGCTTATAAAACACCAATACGACCTATTCTTCAGTACTGCGCGAGCGTTTGGGTTCCCTATCAGGTCGGATTCAGGGAGGACAAAGAAGCAATTCAGAGGCGGGCTGTTAGATTTGTTACTGGTAGGTTGTATCACCACGCGAGTGTTATGGAAATGCTTCAGTAACTCGGGTGGGAGTCTCTAGAGGAAAGGAGGCGTTCCTTTCGTGAATCGCTACTGGGGAAATTTAAAGAACCAGCATTTGAAGCTGACTGCAGTACAATTTTACTGCTGCCAACTTGCATTTCGCGGAAAGACTACAAAGATAAGATAAGAGAGATTAGGGCTCGTACAGAGGCATATAGGCAGTCATTTTTCCCTCGTTCTGTTTGGGAGTGGAATAGGGAGAGAAGATGCTAGTTGTGGTACGTGGGACCCTCCGCCACGCACCGAATGGTGGATTGCGGAGTATGTATGTAGATGTAGATGTACGGATCCATCACTGATAAGCAATTCTCAAGTATAGGTCGAACGAGTGTTTTGTACGCCACCTCCTTTATTGATGGACAACACTTTCTAAGGACTCTCCCAATCAATCCCAACATGACACCCGCCTTACCACCAGTTAATTTTGTATGATTATCTCACTTGAAATCGTTCCGTACTCATACTCCCAGATATTTTACAGCAGTAACTGCTATCAGTGTTTGTTCCGCTATCATATAATACTTTAACGTCTGTAGACGTCTCTCCATTGAGAACAACATGCTGTGTTCTGTTTGCTAAAAACTCTTCAATCCAGTCACACAGCTGGTCTGATATTCCGTAGGCTGTTACTTTGTTTATCAGGCGACAGTGCGGAACTGTATCGAACTACAGAGTAGATTCTGGGTTTCCAGAAATGACATGATACGCGAGCAAAAAACATGTTCTAAAATTCTACAACAGATCGATGTCAGAGATATAGGCCTATAGTTTTGCGCATCTGATCGACGACCCTTCTTGAAAACTGGAACTACCTGTCCTCTTTTCTATTCATTTGGAACCTTCCGTTCCTCTAGAGGCTGTACACAGCTGTTAGAAGGGGGGAAGTTCTTTGGCGTATTCTGTCTGGAATCGAATTGGTATCCCGTCAGGACCAGTGGACTGTGAGTGTATATTTACAATTGGTGGTGTCCTTATATACAAACTGTTATTTATTGTTCTGTTTATACATATGTGATTTTTTCTTAATCGTGTTGTTTCTGTAATTCTTACTGTGATGTTCTAAGCCATACGCTAAATAAAATAACCAGAAGACTTTCCTCTGTTGAGTGATTTCAGTTGCTTTCCTATTCCTTGGACACTTATTTAGATATCAACCATTTTTTCGTTCGTGCGAGGATTCAGAGAAGGAACTGCTGTGCGTTCTCCCTCTGTGAAACAGCTTTGGAAAAAAGTGTTGAGTAAAAGGTTAACCAGTCTCGTATTGGTCGGTGTCTCCTTGCAGGGATCTTTTGTAATATGGAAGTGACACGCGCAGCCAGGCTGGAGCTCAGGCCTGATATTTTCGTCAGGAAGGACGCGCTGCGCTGCAGAAGCGTGACCTGTAGACAGGTGAAGAACGACGCTCGGATGGGTCGCCGTATTAGGCGGGGTCGGCCGCCGGAGGTGGGAGGGGCCGCAGGGCGCGCGCGGGTGGTGCGTCAACTCAGCCCCAGCCACCCCTCTCCACCTCCCCCCGTCTGTTTGGACACAAAAATTGAAAAAGAGGAGAGAAGGACCGAAACTATCTGCAGGGAGCGAGGACGCGGCGCCGACCTCCCGCTAACGAGCAGCGTGGACCGCCTCGCCTACACACGCGCCGCGCCGCGCATATGGGTCGCCTGCACCGACGCCCACGCACACACGCGCGCGCTCGCAAACACGCCCACACACAATAGAGCAGAGACGCGCGGCCGCCAGGTTTCCGGACACGCACACTTCCCTTTGTCGGGATAAAAATCTCATCTTGCGCGGATTACCAAACAACACACAAACACGAGCGACGAGGGGGCGGGTTGGAGGAAGGCGGGGGGGGGGGGGGGCGGTTGGGGGGGGAAGGGGATGGATAAAGGGGCGTGGCGCGCCAGCCGAGCGCGCCCTCCGGCCGATATTGAGTTCATTATTTGCTTTAGATAAATGCCCCGCACCCGTTCGATGAAAACACCTACGCTGGCGACCCTGGGCACTGAAATGCAAATTTACAAAAAATATATCCGACAAAAAAAAAGTGGGTGGGAGAGGCGGCGCGCCGAAAATACATACATACCGACATATAGACGTATATATATATATATACAGAGAGCTCTGTGAGGTAGGTGGCGGATTTGCCCCCTCCCAATTCTCCACCGCAGTCCCAGCACACGTGCCGGGGAAAGGCCAGCGCCAGGGAATAAAAATCTTTTATGGAAGCATAAACAGAATTATTGGTAATTCATAAAAAAAGGGGGCGAAGCGGCAAGGGGGAGACAGCGACAGCGGTGACAACGGCGGCGGCTGGGAAGGGATTGGGAGCCGGCGGCGGCGGCGGCGGCGGCGGCGGCGAGGGCTTGCGGCTTAGCGCCGGCCGGTCGGAGCGCGCCAAGAGCGATAGCTTTGGTGCGGCGTGGCGTCGATATTCGAGATCAGAGATCGCGTCGCCAATAAAAGGGCGGGCCGCGATTTATGCGCGCCGGGCCAGCGAGCGCCGCCTCGTTTTGATTTGCAACCTGACAGACTCGCGTTAACAGCCAGCGAGATTTACCTAGCCGCCCTGCTGTGGGGTGCACGGGGGGTGCGGCGCGCAGGTCGCGCTGAAACAAAAGAGGCAGCCGAGGGGCAGGGGGGCAGCGGCCCGGGGGACGGCGAGCTGCAGACATCACGGGTTGCGCTGTCCGGTGGAGGCCCACCCACGTGACGGCTTCTGCAGCGAGCTGCGTCAGAGCGACGCGCTGGTTTCAGTGTCATGCTTTGGTCGTAGCAGCGGGCTGCCTAAACGAGTTTCCAGCATTTGTTATTTATATACGGATTTATTTACTTATTTAACATCGCAAGAATGTGCTGCTCACTATGTCCGTTATGTGGTGGCCAATTCACCCTAATCAGCCAATTGCTGTTGAGGGTGAGGGCCGGGCCACATAAACAACATTCACAGTTTATAACAACAACACTTTTATTAAACCTTTTTTTTGGCAAAATAAAATATAATCTTTAAAGTTTTTGTAATAAGGTAAGTTAGCAAAAAATCCTTACAAGCACGGGCAGCCGCCCTATTCAAACAACAACATTAATCTTTAAACAAGCATTAAGTGACTCGCATGTTAATTAAATTCTGTACACAGTAAAGCTCCCGAAAGGAGACTACAGTAATGAGATCAACTTTAACCGATAATGGATATCACAATTTCTTTTAACACAGAATAAAATACAAACAGATACGCCCCTTCGTGACACATTTTCAAAACAGGTGACGTCACATAGGCACGCGATAACTGAAGTAGCAGAAGGGGGACCCCACTGGACCCAGACCAGAGGCGGCTAGGCCCAGAACCCACAGTAAGTGGGCGAGCTGGACGGGGTGCCGCACACAGTACACTATAATACACTGAGAAAAAGGTCTTAGAGCCCGTGCTACTATACAATTTCAGAGAAAGGGGGAGGGGGGGGAGGGACGAAAACGTCAAACATTAATTCCCCAAACGTAAAATAACTACGATGTATAAAATGATAGCCTATTTCACGAACATTGAAATAAAATAGTCAAGGGTGAATCAATAACGAATGCCCTGACGTAACCTTAAAGGACGAGGGCGAATAGCATAATACCAAGTCAGCTTAGAAATTTAAACTACACTAGTAGGTTAACATATGCTCACTGAAACTCGGGGAAGTCATTTAAATTACCCCTTAACAGGATACTGATAAACTTAAACAGTCAAGCAAGGCTACCATTTCACTGTTTACGAGTGAACAAGTAATGCATTAAGATAACACAGAACGTACAGATTCAATGTTAAGCCTGTGCTTTGAACTAACTGTAACAACGTCCACACAGCTCACTGTATCAGGCGCCTTTTGGTTGGCAAGACAACAGTTTCCGGTCATGGTGCCGATACTTGAAAAGCAAGGATCAGTATAATATGCGCACCAAAAACATGACAAGCAATTCTCACCAAATCTTTTATTAAATCCTTTACAGATCCAAATCAGGACCACACTATTCGATTCGGGTAATTTGGCCGAGTCCAGTTCCCTCACTACAAGCCAGGTTCGGTCTTGCAAACGTGTCAAACAGACCACAACCTCTGCGTCGTGCCCCAGCCTGCTCAACCACGCTCGCCTCCGATTTTCACGCGCCGCGCGGCTCTCCGGCTGTCCCTCTCTAGCGCCACACGCCCGTCGCGGCCAAAAGCCACGCCAAACTGGCGAGTCCAAAGATCACACCATTCAGACCCGATCGATCAATCGATACGAGCCGGCACGGCTCATCTTACATCTAACAAGGTAAACTTCTCATCGCACCTTCAGATTTTGCGGTAAGATGGCGCAGAGGACAGCCCGTTAAACACTGAACATAGATCAAGCATGAAAGCAGGAAGAAGGTGTACTAAAAAAAAAAAAAAAAAAAAAAACAAAACAGATAACGGTCCAGGCTTAAGTGTAATACTGAGGGCATGTAAAAACAGCCGTGAGGTAGTGGTCGTGGTTAAATAGTCAAGGTGACGCCGGCACGGTAGCTGAACGTGTCCAGTCAGAGGGTTTAGCTACCATCTGTAATGAAAAACTGAGTGAACGAATCAACGAACAACCTGAACGGGTGCCGTCGGCCGTCCTCCACGAACAAATTCAACGAACAATATAGAACAAAATGAGATAAAAGGAAAGGTGATCGACTATAAAGCGGACGAGCCGGGTTCGAACCTCCCTGATGCCGTTTATATTTATTTCTGTTTTTTCACAACATTATGAACTGTCCGTTCGGTCATTGAAATCGTCGTTCTCTTTCTGTAGTCTTGGCAGTTGTCATACTATACATTGGTTGTAAAGTACGAGTCATGTGGTAAGAATACGCTACTTTCGCAGGTAAAAAAATGGTTCAAATGGCTCTGAGCACTATGGGACTTAACAGCCGTGGTCATCAGTCCCCCACAACTTAGAACTACTTAAACCTAACTAACCTAAGGACATCACACACATCCATGCCCGAGGCAGGATTCGAGCCTGCGACCGTAGCAGTCGCGCGGTTCCGGACTGCGTGCCTAGAACCGCGAGACCACCGCGGCCGGTGTCGCAAGTAAAGGTGATGATTAGTGAGAGCAGGCGAGATACCATATAGATGTCACACAGAAATGAAAACAAGAAATTAACAGGTATACTATGTTACAAGAAAGGAATTCAAGGGTCAAAACTTCCAAAACGGAACGCAACATCAAAAACGTTAAAAACACGTGTTTGGTAGAGCACAGAGAAAGGGTGCGATTGCATAACTGTTGCCTTCATTTGTTGCAACTTATGTAGCAAATTATTGTGTTTTCATCATTTCCTTGGGAGTGGTCAAATTTCCATTCACATTCAGATGCATATGAACATCTAAATAGGGCAATGAGGCATATCTCATTCACTTACGAAGCGTACAAATTACATGGCACACGTACTGTCGGTAATGCCGTGTATGACACACCAGACGTGTTTTCCGGTGGAGGATTCGGTTGACTTGTCGCCTTGTCATCAAACGTCTGCGGTTCCCAACAGAAAGCCACTTCTTTTCAGCTGCTGACAGGGTAGTTGTGCAGAATCAACTGTCATTATAAGTCCCTTTCTTACACCTCTCTGTTACAAACGGACGTCACACCACGACACAGGCACAAATTTAAATAAAGCAAACAGCGAAAAAAAGAAAAAAGAAAAAAGTTTTCGGCGCAAGGGAGGTTTGAACACGGATCACCCACTTGGCAGACCAACACCACGGGAAAAATTTCATTTTGTTCGTTACATTTTTTGGGGGCGGACGTCCCATGACACCCGTTCAATTTCATCGTTGATCCATTCTTTCCGTTTTTCCATTACGGAGGGTAGATAGCCCTCTGACCGAACAAGCTAAGCTGCCGTGCCGGCATGACTTCTTATCCACGACCGCATTTCTCTTTGAGATTCTTCTATATTGTACTTGGTGTCCTTGGACCGTTCACTGTTTCTATGTATTTTGTTTTTTTCCGGATTCAGTACAACTTCCTGTACTCTTGCTTGATCTATGTTCAGTTTTTGAAGGGCTATCCATTGGGCCCTGTTGCCACTAAATCTGGGAGGGGGGCGGGGGGTGCGATGGGGAGATTCCCTTGTTAGCAGATATTCACTGCCAGTGAACACTACAATATGTACAGTACACGAGCAATAAAAGGATGTCGTGTTGATGTCGACCACCTTAGATAACTTTTCTTCTTCTTCTTTTGACTTTCACAGATTGGACCAATCTACCTGTTCTGTCTTCAGTTCCATCTTTTAACTGGCTATCTAATGTCCCATTTTCCTTTGTGTTTGTGTTGTAAGATCGTCTTTGGCATCCTTTCTTCTTCTATTCGTTCCAGATGTTCCTTCCACTTCGGTTCATCTTATTCTACATAGTCGTTCACGGCAAAAATGTTCCGTTCTTGTCTAATGTTCTCACTAGAAATCCTGTCCAACTCAATATTGCCTTTGACTGCAAGCATAATACCGTTTCACCCGCCTTGAAACTTTCTCCTCATAACCAAGGTCTCATTGTCATGCAGTAGAACAGCTGCAGCCATCACCTTATTTGTTTCTCTTCGTGTACTTTTTAATGCTCTGCTTTATAGTGCCACATACAATGACATGACCAATGTCACGAGACAGCGATTAGCACATACACAGATGATGGTAGTATCGGGTACGCAAAGTTTAAAAGGGCGGTGCATTGGCAGAGCTGATTCATGCAAAAAGGTTTTCGACGTGATTACTGTCATACGACGGGAATTAATACACTTTGAGCGCGGAAAGGTAGTTGGAGATAGACGCACGGGACATTCCGTTTTGGAAATAAGTAGCGAATTCAGTATTCCGAGATCCACAGTGTCAAATGGCTTCAAATGGCTCTGAGCACTATGGGACCTAACATCTGAGGTCATCAGTCCCCTAGAACTTAGAACTACTTAAACCTAACTAACCTAAGGACATCACACACGTCCATGCCCGAGGCAGGATTCGAACCTGCGACCGTAGCGTCGCGCTGTTCCAGACCGAAGCGCCTAGAACCGCTTGGCCACAGCGGCCGGCCCACAGTGTCAGAAGTGGAGAATACCAAATTTCGAGCATTACGTCTCACCAGGGACAACGCAGTGGCTGCCTGCCTTCACTTAACGATCAAAAGCAGTGGCATTTGCGTAGAGTCGTTAGTCGTTACAGACAAGCAAGACTGCGTGTAACAATCGCAGCAATCATATGCCTTGGGACACTGCGTCAAAATTTGGCGTTAATCGGCCATAGCTATAGACGACCGACGCGAGTGCCTTTGCGAATACCACGGCATCGCCTGCGGCGCCTCTCCTTGGATCGTGACCATGTCGGTTGGAACCTGGGCAAATGGAAACCCGTGGCCTGACCAGATGGGGTCAATTTCTTGGTAAGAGCTGATGGTAGGGCTCGAGTATGACGCAGACCCCACGACGCCATGGACCCAAGTTGTCAACTAGGCACTGTGGTGGTGGCTCCATAATGGTGTGGGCTGTATTGACATGGAATGGACTGGGTCCTCTGGTCCAACTGAACCGATGGTTGAGTGAAAATGGTTATGTCCGGCTACTTGGAGACTATTTGCAGCCATTCATGGATTTCATGTTCGAAACAACTATGGAATTTTTATGGATACCCAACGCGTCATGTGACCAGGCATCAATTCTTCGCGATTAGTTTGAAGAACTTTCTGGACAGTCGAACAAATGATCTGGTCGCCCAGATCGGCTGACATGAATCCCATCGAACACTTGTGGAACATATTCGAGAGATCAATTCGTGCACAAGACACTTCACTGGCAACTCTTTCGCAGTTATGGACGGCGATAGAGGCAGCATGCCACAGTATTTCTGAAGAGTACTTCTAACGACTTGTCGAGACCGTGCCACGTCGGGCTGCCGCACTGAGACTGTAAAACGAGGCCCGACACGATATTAGGACGTATCCCACGACTTTCGTCACCTCAGTGTATACCTTGGTATCCTTATCTTCATTAAAAGTAATAAATTTTTCTAGGTAATTGAGGTTCTGAACTTCCAAAGATAAAAGTCCAGAGGTGGCAGGAGCCGACGCAGTAGGACAGTCCACTGTTCTCCCTCGACCAATCTATCTGGTAGGACACCTTCGGTAAAGAACAGGCCCGCACACCAGGCGTTACGTGGAAGACAATCAGTTGTAGCGGCACTTCATCAAGAAGAGGAGGAAGAATTCATGTGAGAGAGTTGGCATACAAGTTGCCATTTACGCTGCCGTTGATGAATTAAGGCCAAGGCGTTACGTGGAAGACAATCAGTTGTAGCGGCACTTCATCCAGAGGAGGAGGAAGAATTCATGTGAGAGAGTTGGCATACAAGTTGCCATTTACGCTGCCGTTGATGAATTAAGGCCAGTAAATATGGTACCAGGCATTCCACAACAAGGTGTTAACTCTCCGTTGACGATCGTATTCAATCTGTCAAATTGTTGGTTTTCGATGGTCCAGCAACGCTTGTCCTTTGTACTCGTATTTACCTGTCCTTCGTTTGAGAAGGATTTTTCTCGCCAAAAAGGATACAGGAGACGAACTTCAGGTTGGCGAGGTTTTGCATCTGTGTCTACTGACAGTGCTGTACACGATCCCGGAAATCATTCCCCATGTAATTCTTGATGTAAGTGTGCATGGAAAATGGAAATGTCGTGTGGCTAGGGCCTTCCGTCGGGTAGACCGGTCGCCTGGTGCAAGTCTTTTGAGTTGATACCACTTCGGCGACTTGCTTGTCGATGGGGACGAGATGATGATGAAGCAAATGATGAGGTGTTACAATGCGATACATACTGGTTTTAGAAATGCCAGTGTCCTGTTCAAGCTGAAGTGCAGTTAGGTGTGGATTCACTGCAGCAGTAAAGAGTTGAAACCTCCCCTTTGCAAAGTTTGTAAGTAGGCTGTTTAGGTTTTTATATTGGTAACGCCACGTAGCGCTCTGTATGAAAATCACTGGCTGTGCTGTTGTTGGCTATTGTAGTGTTGGGCTGTTGGCTGTTAACAGTGCGTAGCGTTGCGCAGTTGGAGGTGAGCCGCCAGCAGTGGCGGATGTGGGGAGAGAGATGGCGGAATTTTGAGAGCGGACGATCTGGACGTGTGTCCAACAGAAACAGTAAATTTGTAATATTGGATATCATGAACTGATATATATACATATACACTCCTGGAAATTGAAATAAGAACACCGTGAATTCATTGTCCCAGGAAGGGGAAACTTTATTGACACATTCTTGGGGTCAGATACATCACATGATCACACTGACAGAACCACAGGCACATAGACACAGGCAACAGAGCATGCACAATGTCGGCACTAGTACAGTGTATATCCACCTTTCGCAGCAATGCAGGCTGCTATTCTCCCATGGAGACGATCGTAGAGATGCTGGATGTAGTCCTGTGGAACGGCTTGCCATGCCATTTCCACCTGGCGCCTCAGTTGGACCAGCGTTCGTGCTGGACGTGCAGACCGGGTGAGACGACGCTTCATCCAGTCCCAAACATGCTCAATGGGGGACAGATCCGGAGATCTTGCTGGCCAGGGTAGTTGACTTACACCTTCTAGAGCACGTTGGGTGGCACGGGATACATGCGGACGTGCATTGTCCTGTTGGAACAGCAAGTTACCTTGCCGATCTAGGAATGGTAGAACGATGGGTTCGATGACGGTTTGGATGTACCGTGCACTATTCAGTGTCCCCTCGACGATCACCAGTGGTGTACAGCCAGTGTAGGAGATCGCTCCCCACACCATGATGCCGGGTGTTGGCCCTGTGTGCCTCGGTCGTATGCAGTCCTGATTGTGGCGCTCACCTGCACGGCGCCCTAATTTGCTGGGAAGTGTCAGTGGGGTCCCCTACGGCACTGCGTAGGATCCTACGGTCTTGGCGTGCATCCGTGCGTCGCTGCGGTCCGGTCCCAGGTCGACGGGCACGTGCACCTTCCGCCGACCACTGGCGACAACATCGATGTACTGTGGAGACCTCACGCCCCACGTGTTGAGCAATTTGGCGGTACGTCCACCCGGCCTCCCGCATGCCCACTATATGCCCTCGCTCAAAGTCCGTCAACTGCACATACGGTTCACGTCCACGCTGTCGCGGCATGCTGCCAGTGTTAAAGACTGCGATGGAGCTCCGTATGCCACGGCAAACTGGCTGACACTGACGGCGGCGGTGCACAAACGCTGCGCAGCTAGCGCCATTCGACGGCCAACACCGCGGTTCCTGGTGTGTCCGCTGTGCCGTGCGTGTGATCATTGCTTGTACAGCCCTCTCGCAGTGTCCGGAGCAAGTATGGTGGGTCTGACACACCGGTGTCAATGTGTTCTTTTTTCCATTTCCAGGAGTGTATATTATGACTTTTGAACACTATTAAGGTAAATACATTGTTTGGTCTCTATTAAAATCTTTCATTTGCTAACTATCCCTATCAGTAGTTAGTGCCCTCAGTAGTTTGAATCTTTTATTTAGCTGGCAGTAGTGGCGCTCGCTATATTGCAGTAGTTCGAGTAACGAAGATTTTTGTGAGGTACGTGATTTGTGAAACGTATAGGTTGGGTTAATCAGGGCCATTCTCTTGTGGGGATTATTGAAAGTCAGATTGCATTGCGCTAAAAAATATTGTGTGTCAGTTTAATCACAGTCATGTATAATTTTTCTAAGGGGACGTTTCATATGTCGACCCTTAGCCGAGGATACCTCACTGGAATCTTCTGATTTTTTCTTGTAGTTTGTGTAATTAGTGTAGCTTTTGTTTATTGATAGCGCGTAATTGTAGAGAGAATCTCCTTTGTAATTGCAGGCTTTCATCGTTGTACAGTAAAACAGTTGTGGCATGCATGTAGATTTGCACCAAGTATTTCGCAGCTGCGCTTGCAATTAACTAGATATTATTTTCAGTGCTATGTTAATGTGTTCTCTTATTTTTTCTCTTCAAATTGTGCTTTTCTGTGTTATCGTGTGAAATATTGTGACAATAATGGCGTGTGAAAAACTTAACACTAGGCTCCAAAGTAAACTGAGAAATAATAGTGACGACGATCGTAGCTTATCAGCACCACTGTGTAATGAATTAACAGACATTCGAAGTAGTAATTTGGTAATTGTGCATAGGGAAATGGAGCGGGCGGCAAATAATGGTGTAGACAGTGAAACAAGTAGTGAACAGGGAAGCATTATCGATCGATCGGTCGGCAACAGCTCGCCTCAGGAATCGAAATGACAGAAAACAATATTGCAAATACTGTAGACTCAGGTTTTGGGACCTCACCGTATTCTCAAATGAGTCAAGATACATTTTCTGCTTGTCAAAATGTGAATGTTGCCGGTGAAAATGCACTGCCAAAAAGCATAGAGAAACAGATTCCAGACACTAATACATTATTATTGGAATTAATGCAACAAATGGAACAAAATCAGAGACAAACACAGCAAAAGCTTCAAAAGTTAGACACAATGGAACAAAATCTTCGGAAGTTAGACACCACGCGTGAACAAACACGTGTTTGAGTTACATAACATTGAATCGAAATGTCAAAAAGTCTGTAATGACGTAAAAACACAAATTTGTGAGCATTTTCAAGCTATTTTTTCGCGGCATGAAAATGCATTACAGAATCACGAAGCAGCCATAAAAGAAGTGCAAACTATTGTTCATGAAAATCATGAGACCTTGCAAGCTAAAATTGACTCAGTTGCATCTACCGATTCGGTTACACAACTTGCAAAAACTCTGGAAAACTTAAAGGACACAGTAGATACTCTGAAAATTGGTTCAGAAAGACACATGGAGAAATTAGTTCATTATCAGAGAAAGTAGTTGAACTTTCGGTTTAGCTAAATAATTTATCTACGAAGGTAGATGATAATTTGAATGACACAAAATCGGTAGTCTTTAATGACACAGAGGAGTGCGAACAAATTAGGAAATTCAAACAAAATCAGAATCAAATTAATACGCAACACCAGAGAAATCTGGGAGGTACAAGATCAGCTGACACAGGCAATACAAGAATTACGTATTTCAGAGGACACTCGCGCTTCAATACGGGAAGAGGAACATAGAAATACACAACAGCCACAAAATAATAACACGGGGTACTTCGGAAATTATGAAAGAAATTGGCAAGGTACACCGAATTTTGAGATGGAACCGCCGAAACGAAGTAACAATGACCGATATGCGACTCGCCGACATGATGATTTTGACTATAAGCTGTTTATTACTACACGTAAATTCAAAACATTTAAGAATTCCGGCAACGACATTCATCCACAAGCGTGGCTTCATCAATTCTATCATTGTTTTCCTCCCAACTGGTAATTGGAGCACAGATTAGAATTTATGTGTGGCTATTTAGAGAATGAACCAGCTGTAAGAATGCGATCGGTCAATCACGATTGCCATAGTGAAGGAGAATTTTATCATGCCTTCCTCTCAGCATATTGGTCTCAAGCTACACAAGACCGAGTAAAACATAATGATGAAACATTTCGAACAATCTGAATTTTCCAGTCTTGTGAAATATTTTGAAGACATGTTGCACAAAAATCAGTACCTGTCAAACCCATACAGCCCCTCAGAACTCATCCGCATTTGCTTAATCAAACTACCTGAACATTTACGACATATTATTTTGGCAGGACGTTGCAAAGACGACATTGACGCTTTTCAGGGACTCTTACAAAAATTAGAAATTGACACTGACAATCGCGGAACGCGAAAACAGGAACACAACAATTACAGGTCACATCTGTCACATTTCCGTGATGAAAGAAATAATAACTGGACACAAGGCTATTCTCACAACACAAATCCTGACCAAAACAGACACCACCCGTATGACAACCGTTGGCAGAGTAGTAATAATTACAGGGAAAGATCACCTCTCCGCGGTAGTGACTATCACAGAGGCAATCAAAGAAACAGACAATATGGGAACCAAAATAATTATTATCAAGGGAGACAAAATAACTTTAGACGCAATGGTCCAGCGCGCAGTTACGATTCAGGGAGAAATTATCCACCACATGACCGACAAAAAAGAAACTATGGAATCTACCAACATGACGACAGACGATATGATCGTAACGACAGACCTGAATTGCATCAGAACTGGCGGGATTCAAACAGGGCAGGGCCCTCTCGACAAGGTGAATTTGTAGAAGTTAGGTCTCCAAATCCCAATAAAGACGCGCGCCATCAAAGAGACAATAGGCAATGACTCATACCGCTGGCAGCCACAAAACGTACTTATGAAACTGACGATGCAGCTACCGTAGCTAGTAATTACGTAAAAATGGAAGACATTAGGGACATCTTACTCCAGGAACACAACGTAAAACATGACAATATTGCATATCCTGTGATTCACATTACAGTAAATGACGTAAAATTTATGGCAGTACTTGACTCTGGTAGTCCCATTCAAGTAATTAGTGAAACAGCTTTTAGCAAATGCAACAAATCGAACGATTGCCCCACACTTACGTTATGTAAGATTGAATTACAAGGTGCAATCTTTGGAAAAAGTGTAGATGTGCGCCAACAAACCAACTTAGAATTCTTTTGTCAAAGCCACAGCTTCTCTATGAACTTTCTTATTGTTCCATTATTGTAGACGGAAATTCATTTTTGAATGAATACAAAGCAATCTTAAATTTTTACGATGCTGAAATAAGTTTAGAGAAAGAAGGTAAGTCAATAGCTTTGAAATTTGGCTCTCAAACCATGATGAAGAAATTAATCGGCTTTACCTCCTGTTAGACAACAGTCCGGAATTTTCGACGAAACTTGACACTAACAATCACTCTGCAAGTACTGACAGGGATGATATCGATGGCATATTTGATACTAATGAGTTAGTTCAGAATAAAATTCAAACAATTGAGAATTGTAATGACACTGATAGGCAGGACCTTTTTGAGATTTTACAAGCACATTCCACAGTTTTTACTCACAAAACAGGAACAATCAAGGGATTTCAATATCAATTTCGTGTTCATGAGCATACTAAATTTTGTGTTAGACCATACGTAATTCCGGCACATTATAGGGACCGTGTTAGAACAGAAATACAATCTGTGCTTGACGAGGGCATTATTGAGCCTGCAGTAAGCTCATACAACAATCGATTACATGTTGTTGAGAAGAAAAATGGATCGATCAGGCTTGTCTTAGATTCGAGACAAATCAGTACTATGACCATTCCTGAAACAGACAGGCCGCAAACGGTGGAAGAACTTCTTCAAAATTTTAATGGTGTAAAAGTGTTGTCTTCTATTGATCTCAGATCCAGCTTTTATCAGATCGAACTTCATCCAGAATGTAGAAAATACACAGCTTTCCTTTGTTTCAGCGTTTGTTATCAGTTTCGGAAACTTCCTTTTGGTTTGAACATTTCTTCGGTAGCATTCATTCGCGGGTTAAATTCCATATTACCTGAGTTCTTAAAACGTCACATCACCTTATATGTGGAGGATATTCTGATAGCAGAAGCCTCATGGGAACAACATAATCGCATCCTCAACAGCGTGTTACATAATTTTGCAGAATCTGGAATTGGAAAAATCTGAGTTCGGTAGGACAAAGGTGAAGTTTCTGGGACATATTATTTCTTCTGAAGGCATTCAGCCGGATCCTGAAAAGTTTGAAGCAATCAGAGCCATTCCAGTTCAATCCACAAAAAAACAAGTCCGCAGATTTCTAGGTCTCGTAAACTTTTACCGTCGTTTTCTGAACATGCAAATTCTAGTTACACCAAAACTTTGTTCTCTCACTGGAAAAAATACAATTTGGAACTGGGACGAACAAGCACAGCTGGAATTCAATTATTTGAAAGAATCGCTACTTAACGCGCCAATACTAGCTCATCCAGATCTGTCACAAGATTTCTGACATAGCACGGATTCTTCTAAAGTCGGTCTTGGTGCCCATTTATTACAAGAAGCCACAGAAAATGACGCTACTGTTCAGAAAACCATTGCTTTTGCTAGCCAAGTGCTAACAAAATCTGAAAAAAATTATTCCGTTACTGAATTAGAAGCTTTAGCTATCGTTTGGGCATTTAACAAATTCCGTTTCTTTCTTTCTGGTAAGCACGTAAAAGTATACAGTGATCATCGTGCATTACAATTTCTTATGTCTTCAAAATTAAATCATGACAGGTTAAAACGTTGGGCATTGTTTCTGCAAGAATTCCACTTCACAATAGTCTACATTCCCGGCAAGGAGAACATTGTTGCGGACGCACTGTCACGCGCACCGGCTGGGCTTGAGAAAATTAACGCAGAAGGCAACCTCTAGAAAAATTTCAGTAATCTTTACATTCAGAAAGTCGCCTTTGAAAACTTCATCACCACCTCTTTAAAGGACATTGCTCATGAACAAGATAAAGATCCGATTTGGAAAGACATCCGAAGTATATGGCATGAAAAGCCACACACTCAGTTTCGGCATTATTATCTGGTTAGAAACAACATACTCTTCAAACGCTGCACTGTTGATGACAAGGTATGGGTACTTCGCATTCCAGATGATTTTGTTAATAAGCTCATTTGGTACATTCATTTCAGCTACGCACATTTTGATCCACGAAGATGTTATTATATTCTTCGAACGACTTGTTATTTTAACAATATGGAAAAGAGAATTCGAAGAGTCTTGTCTATTTGTAAACTTTGTCAAAAGGCCAAGGCCGGCCGGAGTGGCCGTGCGGTTCTAGGCGCTACAGTCTGGAGCCGAGCGATCGCTACGGTCGCAGGTTCGAATCCTGCCTCGGGCATGGATGTGTGTGATGTCCTTAGGTTAGTTAGGTTTAATTAGTTCTAAGTTCTAGGCGACTGATAACCTCAGAAGTTAAGTCGCATAGTGCTCAGAGCCATTTGAACCATCAAAAGTGCTCCGTTGTTTCCTATCATCTAAATTAAAAGAATTTGCTGCTGTTGATCTCTTGGGACCCCTTGTCAGAACATCGAACGGATTTTCGTACGTTCTAGTCGCTGTTGAACCTTCTTCAAAATTAGTTTCTTTCACTCCGTTACGTAAAGCCAGTGGACGGTCTGTATCCAACGCCTTTGTTAAAAATTTCTTATGTGAAGTTGGCCACGTTGCTAAAGTCATTTCAGATAACGGATCGCAATTCAGATCTGCTGTTTGGTCACGCATGCTTCGGAATCATAAAATCAAACCTGTTTTTATTTCATTGACTCACCACATTGTAACCCCTCCGAACGGATTATGAAAGAAATCAATAAGCTTTGCAGACTTTATTGTCACAGAAAGCATCAGCATTGGGACAGATATTTACACTTATTTGAAAATGTGTTGAATGAAATGCCTCATGACTCCACTGCTTTACCACCTACTCTTGTATTGAAGAACGAAGAACCACCGAACAGAATCAGAGAGCTTGTGCCTTGCCCGAATACACGTAAACTTCGACACAAAGACATAATTGATTTGCGCTACTTTGTCGAAAGTCGACATGTTGAGAAACGTGGCTGTTGTACTTAAGGTTTATAATTTATATAAAGAACAGCTACCAGCCACATGTATGGTTTATAAAGGTTTATTATCTTCAGACCATGACCGGTTTCGGATTTTTCTTTACAAATCCATCTTCAGATGGCAAATTACAAGCGTTCTTAGTTGGACCTAATTTTGTTTGTGTTATTCGTTTGCTGCACTGGGAAAGGAAAGAAATATTTTTGTTGTCATATCGGTAATGGCATTTTTACGAAAGATTTACTTCTTTTACAAGATTGCATAATGAAAACATGTGCATTGCATTTTATGTCATATATTAGAATTTATCTCCTACTATTGTAACAACTAATTAGTAATACACATTAATTCTGTACTACATATAATGTTTGTAATCTTATTTGTATGTAATTTTATTTATTCTGTTTTAGATTAATTTCATACAATAGCAAAGAGATATTTTACTGTACCCATATCGACTATACAGCATCTGTAAGTTAACATCGTTATGACTGTAAGCTCTTTGCAAATATTGTTTTCGTTTGTAATGTTAAGCTGGGCCACGTTTTGTAAACGTTATTCGTGTGTGCTGCGTGTGTTATTAAGATGATGAGGTTGAAAGTGACGTCCATGACTGGAATAGCACTCACATAGTGCATATTGGAAAGTGTATTAACCTTGCGTTCGAAAACATAAAGGCACGAATATTTTGTCAGGCAGAACTACACAGCTCGTAAGTACACTAACCTGCAAGTTTACTAATGTTTATAAAAACCACCTCATGAGCAATTAGATCTTGTAAAAGAAGTAAATCTTTCGTAAAAATACCGTTACCGATATGACAAAAAAAAATTTTCTTTCCTTTCCCAGTGCAGCAAACGAATAACACAAACAAAACTAGGTCCAACTAAGAAAGCTTGTAATCTGCCATCTGCAGATGGATTTGTAAAGAAAAATCCGAAACCGGTCATGGTCTGAAGATAATTAACCTTTATAAAGTATACATGTGGCTGGTAGCTGTTCTTTATATAAATTATAAACCATAATTGATTTGGCTATTAAAAATATAAAATCTGCAGCAGACAAAAGGAGAAAACTACATGGTAAAGCAAATGCAAAGAAATTATATATTGGTCAGAAAGTTCTCATTAAAGCTCATTCATTGTCACATAAGAAGAAACACTTAAGTCACAAATTCTTTCTAGTTTACAATGAACCTTACAGAATCCGACGTATACCACATGATAATTGCGTAGAAGTTGAAAATCTGCGTACTAGGAAGAGTTAAGGTTTACACCACATTTCACATGTAAAACAGTTTATTGAAAGATAATCTGCTTTTTAACTTTGTCTTTGCCATATAACTTTTCACTTTACATTACTAATATGCTTTGTCACACTTAGAATCTGTTAACATGCAACAATGTTTGAAGTTAAATATCCAGTCAAGAACCAAGAGAACTTATTTAAACAGAAATTACGAATGCATTGTTATAGTGAACAGGCGTCACAGTGTTATTGTGTGTGTACATTCTTGCTTGTTAGTTGCACGATTAAGTAACGACTATAAGGCTTACATACTTAGAACATATACTGGAACTGCTAATGAGATTTTAATGCAACATTTTGGATTGCTTGAAAATACATTCTGGATTTAAAGTACTTTCTGTGATTTTCCAGATGACACAGTGGTTAGTTTATGTGACAGCTACACGATTTTATCACGACGCTTATAATGAGTGACAATTTACAATGTTGCTTTTGCGGTGTTTCTGTTTTATATCTACACAGTTTTTCTGTATTATTCTGGAAGGTAAAACATGTTTTAGTAGTAACTTTTGTGGTATAGATACAATGAGACAGCCGTTTCCGTAGCACAACAATACATTACAGCACAGTACTTTCTTCATCACGGCAATAAGCGTAATAACTAAGATATCTATACGCAAAGCATTTCACTTTCGTTTATCATGAGGTAAGTACATTGACTTCTGCAGAACTTAGCTTTAGGAGGACGATAACTACAACACTTCCACAGAGATTATCTTACAGCAAGACGCATATTTAGCGCTACAGGACACGTATTTGAGTGATTAATTTTGTACTTAAAACATTTATTTTTAAAGATTTTTGAATTACAATGGTACAAAGGTTTTCCGTGATACATTTCATTCCATTGCTGTAATCTGTAGCACCTGAGGGTATAATTACATTAATCCTCAGGGGGTACATGCTTACTTTGTGTACCATGTGTTTGGCAAGCACAAGGAGCCCTAGCTAATATGGTATTTGCTTACACAACTTTACACATCGGTACCATATTTCTCTAACACATAAATTACACAGCTATCTGATCATTTAACTGAGAGAGACAAACTTTTCTTTTACTACATCAGTGACAGATGTTTACGCAATTACACAGTTGGATAACTTCACACTCACGAAATTGTATTTTGTCTGTACTTTGTGAACTGTTCATACTTTTTCGGAACCATTGTGATACTATGAGAGCTTTGAATGATGTATTTGGTAAGGGATCAATATTTTTGAAGTAAGTTTGAGGTAGATGACTTTATTGAAGGTCTTGAAATTATTGAAAGAAGCTGCAACGATTCTGAGATGGGATTGATCTGTTATGATGTTATTATTACGATGACAATGTGTATTATGCTGTTGAGGTATGTTTATGATCAATAAGCTGAGAATCGTACTTTAAGAGTTATGAAATGTGTGTAAATGCGTCAATGAATCACAATGCAGGTGAAAATTTTTTGCACACTGTTATATTCATAGGATTTTCTTTCTACACATTTGCAACGCAAATTCTCGACCTGTGAAATTTTTTATATGAGACTGTCACTGTAAGGCAAACTGGTGTCGTAAATATTTTGGTAAGAAAGTTAAGTGACCTTCACGTAATGCGTCGTGGGCACCCAGCTGCGCGAAAGTCACTTGGAAAAAAACCATTAGTGTGTGCCTTTCAGAGGCACAGGTGGATAAAAAAGGATGCCATTATCCTCGCTATTGACACTTCTTTGTAGAAAGCATCACAAATACTTGAAAACATATGATTATACTGTGGAGCTCTTAATTTATGATATTTACTAAAATGACTAATGAAATGATGAGAAACATTTTACATCTATTGTCTTTCTAGTTGAGAGTTTGCTCATTTTGTTTAATATCTAGTTTTTAGCTACACTGCAGCATTGGTGAAAATAAAATTTTATAGATGTACTAATATAGATATTTTATGCCTACAGATCCAGTAAATAATAACTTTATGATCTACTTAAAAAAATGAAGGAATACAAAAAGACATTTCACAGGAATTGCATACATAATTTTTTTTTCAACTACTTGGTAATATTTTTCGTAGAATAAGTTGTGGTGCACCACTTTAATTACATAGACATTAAGATGTGAATATACGTTTCCCTTATCTGCATTGTTGTCTTTAGTGTACTACTTTTTTCTGCTTGTGGGTTTGTCATGTTTAGATATTAGTTATTGCATTTGCTGCTGCTGTTTTCCAGGCATAGGGCTACTAAATTTCACTTTGTATTACTCTTTTAAGCTAACTTTACTACTTATTTATTTTTCTTGTTGGTGCACATTAGTTATAATGTTGCATTTTCTTTGCTAATTTTTATTTATTGCTGTTTGCTTTGCCAATTTGCATTTTTTTTTCATTGCTGTTATGTGCTGCTGCATTGCCTCTTCCCTTGGTTTATGCATCTGAGCTCAGTAGATTTAAGTTAGCTTAAGAGGGGGTAGACTATATAAGAGAATGAGTTGCAATGAATTGGAAGAAATGCATTGAGAAGTTATACGAAAAAAAGTACAGAAAGCAGGTATAGATAGGACTTTTTGTAAATAATGAAGAACGAAGGGAGATCTCTGAGAAGTAAAGAAAGTTTTGTTTGTAAAATACTGCAGTAAAACAAACGCTGTCCTTTCCTTGTGTTATCCCACTATGTGTTTGTGTACCCTTGGGTATTTGTGTTCTTCCTGTCTTTATGTATTTATTTGATGAGAGTTACATTGTAAAATTTTTCTGATAATATGTTATTTACTTTGTAAAGACGTTTAGACATTATTTATTCTGTTTTGTTTTAATGCTCATGTGTGAAGTTGATGTTTCTTTTATGTATTTACTTATGTCATAATTCCTGTAACACTGATGTATATATTTATTTCTGTTCTTTTGTAAAGCCCCTATTACTACAAATGTTATCTGTATTTTTATGTTCTTTAGTGATGTATTTTGTACCTTTGTTATTGTATTCTCATGTTATAAAATTGTAATTGACAGCAGTTCATCAAATTAAGTAACTTGTAAGTTACATTTCACTGCCCACGTTTCTGTTGGTCATAGTATTGCACAATATGTGAAAAAAAACGTGGACTGTTAGTGTTTGCATGTGTGTTAATAATTCAGCAAGGTACTGGTTAACAGCATTGCTGGTTCTAAGAACATACCAAAAAGTTTTTGAGTGCACAAGTGGTGGTTTATGGACTTGCTATATTGTCAACAAGACTCTTCGATGATGATTGTGCAACTGCACAGTCGCAACAGATGGCTGTTGGCCGTCTCTACCAGGACTACAGTGGGTCTGCATCTTTGATGGCCCTCCAATACCATTATTTCTACAAGGACTGCAGTGGGTCTGTACCTTTGATGACCCACCAATACTATTATTTCTACAAGGACTGCAGTGGGTCTGCATCTTTGATGGCCTACCAGTACCATTATTTCTACAAGGACTGCAGTGGGTCTGCACATCTGGTGGCCCACCAATACTGTAATCTCTACCAGGACTACAGTGGGTCTGCTCTGTGATGACCTACCTGCCAATATACTTCAAAACTTCGACTGACTCTGTTGTGGCTTTGCTCTGTTGTGACCCATTACCTGTCTGCATGTCAAGAGTCAGCACTGTCTTTCCGTTGGAAGGACAACACTACTTCTTCAAGACTGCGTGGAAATCCACTACTTCCGTGTGCATTTTGTTTTACTGCTCAGACTTTGAGAAAAACAACTGCTATTTTACTGTGATCAACGATCAGGACTGTCTTTATGGACTGTGAGAAAATTTTAGCTTTTGACCAACATTGTATCGATAAGTGTGTGCATTTGATTTCTTTGTTATTGTAATTGTGAAAATTTTTTTCAAATCTGTATTGGCCACTGCCCATCACAATTTGCAAAATTTTTTGTGGGGAGCATGGCGGCTATGTAAGTAGCCTGTTTAGGTTTTTATATTGGTAACGCCACGTAGCGCTCTGTATGGAAATCACTGGCTGTGCTGTGTGCAGTCTGTGGCTGGTTAGCATTGTTGTTGGCTATTGTAGTGTTGGGCTGTTGGCTGTTAACAGTGCGTAGCGTTGCGCAGTTGGAGGTGAGCCGCCAGCAGTGGCAGATGTGGGGGGAGAGATGGCGGAATTTTGAGAGCGGACGATCTGGACGTGTGTCCATCAGAGACAGTAAATTTGTAATATTGGATATCATGAACTGATATATATACATATATATATTGACTTTTGTACACTATTAAGGTAAATACATTGTTTGTTGTCTATCAAAATCTTTCCTTTGCTAATTATGCCTATCAGTAGTTAGTGCCTTCAGTAGTTTGAATCTTTTATTTAGCTGGGCATTAGTGGCGCTCGGTGTATTGCAGTAGTTCGAGTAACGAAGATTTTTTTGAGGTAAGTGATTTGTGAAACGTATAGGTTAATTTAGTCAGGGCCATTCTCTTGTAGGGATTATTGAAAGTCAGATTGAGTTGCGCTAAAAAATATTGTGTGTCAGTTTAAGCACAGTCATGTATAATTTTTCTAAGGGGACGTTTCAAGTTTCGCAACAAGAGAAAAAAATCCGTGTTGCAGATGGATTCTACTCAGCATACAGCTCTCTGTAAAGTTCCTCTACCTGAGTAGCATTATGCCTACCTCCAATCACAATTAAAGAAAAATAATGATGATGGAGGTATTAATGTATGCAACTTCATCGTTTTTAAGCTACCAGGTGATCAGGCTGATGGTGTACCGACTGCTGCAGTGCTGGTTGTATACATCGCATGACGCTGAAACGTTTCCTGTTTAGACATCAGTATGCTGTGTGACACATGGTTACCTGTCTTGATATCTTTTGTGAAGTGACTGTTGTTGTAAAGGGTTAAGAATGTAGAAGTTTTCCGTATGAAACAAAATGACTGTTGAGAAGAAAGACCATGCACTAATGGTAAAGATGCATTATCAGAACGGCAGCAATAGCACCGCTGCACTGAGGGAATATCGCTGACAGAAACAGTTGTGAAGAAAACCGATGAAAATAATAAGCTAATTAGTATGATCAAGAAAGCTGAAGAAATAGGTAAAGTAGGTGGTGCAGCAGGGAGAAGGAAGCACAGCAGTTGGTCATAAAGTTGCTGTAGTTACAGCTGACCGTGCAGCACATGCCCCAAATTCTGCAGCTCGTGCTCAAGCAGTCCAGTGGGAATTGTCTCTTCCACGGTCAACAGTTTTTTGCTGCGTATTTTTACACTAGTATCGCTGCAGGGTTCAAAATGTGCATCAAATGCAGTCCCAATTGCCTACAACACCGTGACTGTGCCCTTCGTTCTTTTGGCATGCCTGGAAATGGATGTCATGTGGCCCCTGAATATCCTTTGAGTGGACGAGGAACATTTTAGCCTGCACAGTGCCGTGAATGCACATAAATGTGGCATGTGGGATTCTCCTTCCCCATATGTTGTGCAGAAACATGTACTGTACTCGGGTTAAATGACTGTGTGGTGTGGTTTCAGAATCTCCTTCATTCTCGATCTGTTTTTCTTCGACGAGATGACACTTCGCAGGGCCTCTTAGGTGTACAGTGGCATCTACATGTTAAAAGGACCTCGTTGTGCAACTCGTGATTCCAGCTTTGAAGAACGCAATTGTGTCTACATCACATGTAACACCAAACTGGGAATCACCGATAATGTTAACCTTCTTGAAAGATTTAGCCTGACCGTGACTGTATTAATGATAAGAAATTGGACTAAGATGTCGTAATTACGAGGTACGAGAAATGCTAACAACAGTCAAGCAGACGGGTTTTGAACTGACATTCTACTGATAAGAAAATAATCTCTAATTATCTATACATGCGGACACCAGTCTAATTAGACAATGCGGTATCATGTTTTATGGCAAAGCAGAAATAAACTTCAGCTAAGAAAACTAACCTTACTTGATGCCCTAATTAATCTCTTCTAACACAGTTTCTCTTAATATTATACAGCAACTTGCCCTAGTAAACAACGTCTAGTCCTTATGCAGAACATAGAATGGTCAATAAATGCAGCACTACACACTGGCTCACAGTAACACTTACTATTGGCAAAATCTACTACGTGGTATAATGAACAAATGCAGAAGGACAAGTGAACCTACTAACAAAGTCTTATTTTTAATAGAATGAACTACTACTATTTTACTTAACTATCACACAAAAGATCTTGATTTAAAATAGTACCTATTACTATGGTCTTCAGAAATTTGCACATGAAGTTACTCTAGATAAATCAGCAGTTATTATTCGTGAGCTAAGTTTTGGTGCAGAATAAATGATTGTACTGACTGCTACATTTGCTCAGAAGGAGCCTTTACTTTCGTTATCCACACAAGTTCAGTAGTTTATGGAGTTCCTTAAACTGGTGTGGTTTCATATCAATTGTTCCTCCCCCCATGAACCATGGACCTTGCCGTTGGTGGGGAGGCTTGCGTGCCTCAGCCACACACATGGCCGTATCGTAGGTGCAACCACAATGGAGGGGTATCTGTTGAGAGGCCAGACAAACGTGTGGTTCCTGAAGAGGGGCAGCAGCCTTTTCAGTAGTTGCAGGGGCAACAGTCTGGATGATTGACTGATCTGGCCTTGTAACACTAACCAAAGCGGCCTTGCTGTGCTGGTATTGCGAACGGCTGAAAGCAAGGGGAAACTACAGCCATAATTTTTCCCTAGGGCATGCAGCTTTACTGTATGGTTAAATGATGATGGCGTCCTCTTGAGTAAAATATTCCGGAGGTAAAATAGTCCCTCATTCGGATCTTCGGCGGGGACTACTCAAGAGGACATCGTTATCAGGAGAAAGAAAACTGGCGTTCTACGGATCGGAGCGTGGAATGTCAGGTCCCTTAATCGGGCAGGTAGGTTAGAAAATTTAAAAAGGGAAATGGATATGTTACACTAAGCAGATTCAGAAGGATGTAGGTTGCAGCAAGTACTGGGACATGAAGAAGCTTGCACAGGATAGAGTAGCATGGAGAGCTGCATCAAACTAGTCTCAGGACTGAAGACCACAACAAAAACAACATCAATTGTTAGTAACAACATGGGACTTAGTAACTAATCTCTCATTGGACTCAAAGCCAAACTGGCGTTTTAAATTACGACACAGCTTCAACAACTATTTTAAAACAACAAACGATTACAAGTTTATAAAGCTGTTCACCAAATGAAATAATAGCACTTTATATTTTTGTCATTGGTTATTTTAATGGGAGCTTCTTATTTAATGAAAAACTTCCTTTATGAACAAGCTATTGCAAAATTCATCGTGTCAGTTCCCTCCAGCACTAGTGGAAACATTAGTCGAGTCCATACCACGTCGTGTTGCGCCACTTCTGCGTGCTTGCGGGGGCTCTACACGATATTAGGCAACCGTACCAGTTTCTTTGGCTCTTCAATATATGTTTTTTGAGACATCTGGTTGTGTATTTTCGCTTTAGTATCGCAGTAAATGTAATCTTTCATGAAACATAAGAAATCACTTACTGCATATAGGCTTCTGCGGCCAGAATTAGTTTCTATGAAAACTTTATGGGTATGGTGCCACTTCGTATTGTAAAATAACTATCACTGGATATAACTGGCTTTGCCACCACATTTGCAGGAGCCTTTCTATTACAGATAGGCTTATTACCTCATCATTTATCTCAAGGCATTAAGTTCATAGCTGTAATCTAGTAGAACATAAAATACTATCTTTAAACATTTGTCACTTTATCTAACAAAATAGTATTGTTTTCATTACTCATTGAATGACAAAAAATAAACTAGAAAGTTTAAACTGTCATCTACAGTTACTTCTCAAGTAGTCATAGCATACCACGGAAAAAAAAGTTGTAAATCGAAATGTATTGCTTACATAAAACAAAAGAACTCTGTACTCACTTTTGTTGTTAAACTGCTCATTATATTATGTGATCTCGTCTGTAATTTGTCATTATGCAGCGATAGTTAAATCCGTATTAATCTAACAGAGTGTAGACTAATTCATTCTGCATCAGTTACGTCATATTGTGCAAGCGACCTGTGGAAAATGTAAATAACGATGCCGATGACCTCCATGATGCTTCTCGTGCGGAGAAGGATATTTGATGGCACTGAATTTTAGCATCTCTCTTGATTTCATGGCGGACATTTCCGTAAGTACAAAACACTAGGCAAGCTCATGCTCACGATTCTCATTCACATTTCATATTTCATAACAGTAATAATAAGTGTTATTGCTTTGAAACTTTCTGGGAGATTAAAACTGTTTTCCGGACCGAGACTCGAAATCGGGACCGTTGCCTGTCCCAGGGAAGTGCTCTACCATCTGTAGTAGATGGTGCAGCACCTCGACTCCTACCTTCCAAATTCCGCAGAAGCTCTCCTGCAGACCTTGCAGAACAAGCACTCCTGGAAGAAAGGATATTGCGGAGACATGGGTTAGTCACAGCCTGTGGGGTGTTTCCAGGATGAAGTTTTCACTCTGTAGCAGAGTCTGCGCTGATATGAGATCTGCAGGTGAGCTTCTGTGAAGTTTGGAAGGTAGGAGACTCGGTACTGGCGGAGTTAAGGCTGTGAGGAGTGGGTGTGAGTCGTGCTTGGGTAGATCAGATGGATCAATGCGTTGTATGGTACGTTCTTTGCGAATTACTTGGCGTCGTTGTTTATTCGGCCTCCAGACCATTGGGGTGCACCAGGTGTGAGAAGAGACTGAGAGATTGCGCATGCTGGACTGATGAGAGACATCAACGGTAATTACAGA
Organism: Schistocerca piceifrons; assembly: GCF_021461385.2. Lineage (NCBI taxonomy): Eukaryota > Metazoa > Arthropoda > Insecta > Orthoptera > Acrididae > Schistocerca > Schistocerca piceifrons. The sequence goes on from NC_060144.1 coordinate 126,940,346, forward strand.
GTGTTTCACTCTCGCTGAACGAGACGACGACCAGGACATCCCGCCGTCTGGCTGCCGTGAACACCACCGAGAAAAAAAAAATTAAAAAAAGATAGAACAAAAAAGAATTACAAATAAACACATAAGAACAAAATGAACAACAAATAAAATATAATAAGGTATTGTACCCCTTCCTTTATCCTTTTTTTTTAATAAAATGTTCAGAGGCATATTTAATTTTTGTTGGCGGGCGGAGCCTGTAGTGGTGGCGCACGATCATCCTAGTTTGCCATAGGTTGAAAGTGGCGGTGGATCTAGCTTTGTTTTTGTTTTTAGGTTAGGTAGGTTTTTTGGAGGTAGTATGGGTGATAAGGGCCAACGCCTGAAGTGGAAGAGGTAAATATATATATAAAATAGAGCGCAAAAAAAAAAATTAAGAAAAAGATGGTAGAACACTTGCCCGCCAAATTCAAAAATCCCGAATTCGAGTTTTAATCGGCCAGGAAGTTTCATATCAGTGCACACTCCACTGTAGAGCGAAAATAACATTATATTTGCTTTCTATTACAAAGCTACATATTCTTACATAATTCCAATTAACAGCCGAGTTTCGTGTATAATAGGTCGAATGTCTAAGTGACTTAAATGCTGAATACAATTCCGATTGTAGAGTTAGGTTGTGCTGACAACAACATGACTCTGGTTGTAATTTTATCGTTTGTTTGACGCATGTTAGGTGTATTTACTCTGGTGGATAAGTCTCATCACAACAATAGTACTACTGAAACGAAGCAGAGTGGCAAAACCATTTTCGTATGTTCAATAGAGTGCTAGTGAACGACTACGTTTTAGTTCATATTGTATTGGTTAATATAGCCACGTTAAAAAATAATTGCTTCAGAATCATTCGTCACAGATTTAAATGGCAGAAACAACATCTATGTACAACCTGGAAGTGAATAAAATGCATCAGAAAAATATTTTTACTGGTATACAAAAATGGCTCTGAGCACTATGGGACTTAACATCTATGGTCATCAGTCCCCTAGAACTTAGAACTACTTAAACCTAACTAACCTAAGGACATCACACAACACCCAGTCATCACGAGGCAGAGAAAATCCCTGACCCCGCCGGGAAGCGGACCCGGGAACCCGGGCGCGGGAAGCGAGAACGTTACCGCACGACCACGAGCTGCGGACTTTACAGGTATACGCTCTAGGCAAAAAGAGAAAAGAAAAAGAAAAAAAGGATGAAAGAAAAACCACCAAGGAATTATCAAAATGGGACGTAAATTGGTAGATGTGTGTACATTGTTGAAAGCTGTGATCTGCGAAACCTAGAACCACAATCGTGAATTTGTATCATTTACCGTAAGGTCTGAAACAGTTACAGTGATTAAGAAACTCGCGAAGGAAAGCCTGAAAATATGGAGGACTTCACTGCTGAAAGATAAAAATTTTGTATAATGTCATATTCTAATTTGGATAAGGCTGCGGATACAGGCTGAGAAAAAGGAGTTCAAATGAAGTCTAAAGCCTGTGATTTAGGAGCCACGAACTTGTATATTCATGCAGCCACTAGTTCTCCCAGTGTGTCTGTATTGTTACTGTAGAACGTAGTTGGCCATCACTTTCAACTCATTTCTACGAGCTCCGCCATATATTTCAGAATATCGAAGTCCATGTCTTTCTTCTAACAAATGTTGACACCTGACTCAAGCCAAGCATGATCTCCAGTTCCATAAATGTAGACTCCAAGGTTCTAAGACACCATAGAAGTAACAGATGAGCAGGTGGAGTAGTGGCTTACAAACGCTTTGACTTATTACCGACCGTGCTTCTCACGTCCATTAGTAATGAAGACAAAGAAGTCAAATATATGTTGGTAAATTGAAAATCCCTTTAAAAAATTTGTCTAATGTGTGTCCTCTATAGAGCTCCAAAAGTAGGCGGAAAAAACTGTTTCCAAACTGGTCTATCAAAATTCGATTCGACTTAGGAGCATACAAATAATGCTAGGAACACTAACGTAAATATTCTGCCACTTCACTTTGAAATTCGAGTGTGTAGTTTCTTCTTCAAATGTATCAGCATTTCAACTTGCACCTATGCAAAATCCAGCCTATAATCTGTACCGCATACATATTTTTGCTACGAAATCTACAAGCAAAGATATTCGTACCTTACAACATAATACTCATCACTTACCCTCTGAAATATTCAAGGGATAAACTGTGCCGGCCGCGGTGGTCTAGCGGTTCTAGGCGCTCATTCCGGAACCGCGGGACTGCTACGGCCGCAGATTCGAATCCTGCCTCGGGCATGGATGTGTGTGATGTCCTTAGGTTAGTTAGGTTTAACTAGATCTAAGTTCTAGGGGACTGATGACCACAGATGTTAAGTCCCATAGTGCTCAGAGCCATTTGAACCATGTTTTGGATAAACTGTGACAATATGCAGAGGCTTTAAGCGTATCTGTGTGCCTGAATTTGCAGTGGGGGTACAAGAGATAATTTTGGAGACGACTTCGGTACCATTCCTAGACTTGAGAGACCAACTCCAAGGAATTACTACCCAACTATATTACACAGTAAATATGCTTCCCCGGAAACCAGAAACTTGAAGGGAAAACCTGCACCTTGGCTAACCGAAGACAGTTCGTGAATCTCGGAGACACTGCTCATCACGCTTACGAACGACAGCCTATCCTTGAAAATAAAACCGATTACAACCAGAAATCAACCAGAATCAATCAATCTGAGAGAAACGATAGACTAAGACATGCCAATACATTAATCTAAAATAGACCAGATGTTCTACGGAAAACATTCTGTAACCTAGGTGTTGCGGCCACATGTAGTAAGCGTTGCTTCACGCTGTCGAGAATGGCAAAACAGAGGCAGCCGGCGACCGAGGCGTTGCGAAGTAAGCGCGGCACGGATAGCTTTGCTGACAGTAGCAGTCTACCAACAAGCAAGGAAGCACACAGACCGAGCGCCGAGCGAAGCCTGGAGAGTTCTGAGTAAGGGAAGTGAGGCCAGCACGGTAAGTTACGCTGCAATATACTGCGAGAGTAATAACAAAAAGCTACCACCGAGAGTAAAAAACGTCCTCCTGCCGGATGTAAATAGTGGAACGCAGCCAGCAACTGACAGAAGCCATTGGGGAGCAGTTCGGATCTGAGGACGGACGTGGTCCGTGTCCGAATGTTCAATCTTCGTAGGTGACGGTTCCGGAAGTCTGTTCCAGCTCGCAGGAGTCATCCGTTCGCCGCCAGATGTCAACTTCAACTCTGGGGGTTGGCCCGAGATCGGTCTGCACCATGGCTGACTAACTACATAGAGAACTTCCTGCAGGACCGGCCGCAGCGCGGTCTCGGTCACAGGCGCCGCCGGGGACTGACGCCTGGACTCCACGGCAACCCGGCCCCACGGTGCGTGGTTCGTCCATGACGGGACCTCGCGGACATCGCGACTGACGGCTTCTCAGCCATCGGTGGAGCAGGCGTCGGCAGCTGACCTCACGGCGACGAGGCTCCATAGGCATGCCCGTACATGGGGCGCCGAGCGGCGACGACTTCATCTCAACCACAGGGCATCGTGGCCTCAGCGGAGCACTGGCGGCCTGAGGCTCCCGACTGCGATCAGCGGCGCGTGTTGCACGCATTGTCAGAGAATCTACACAGCAGCAGCGAGGCGAAGGGATCTTCAGGGCTGGGCAGCGACGACGAGGGACAAATTGTAAAGAAAGTTCAATAAATAATTGTAAAACTCCACGCCGTCTCAGTCTTTGGCGCAGCCACTGTGTCTGCTGCTGATAAGTACAGCAGAAGTCGTAACATAGGGAAGGGTAAGCAAAATAGAAGCTGCAGATGATCCCACTTGCCAACAAAGGAACTAAACCAGTACTTGACTTCAGCAATAAAATTCATCGAACTATAAACAAAACAAGACTTACTGATTATTTCGTGCAGTTAAATGAATAGTAGTTGCGAAAAACTCCTTCTTGAACTGACAACGCTGTCGAAAAATCCTTCAGTTCAGCATTTACTGTACAGGAAGGCGTCGCAGTCGAAATGATCAGGGTCATTGTTGATGCACTACTGCTCATAATAACTACTGCTCCCTAGACCTTGAAGCTCTTGCCTGGATAGCACAACAGAAACACTTATTATCATCAGAATAAAAGCACTAGAGATCCGATTGCTAAGATGAGTAGCTGGGTATATTCTGTCTGGCTGGAGAGTGAATGTTGACACCAGAAAAAAACTGAGACTAGAAACGTAAATGAGCAGATTAAAGAATCCAGAAACAACTTGAAGGAATACATGACAGGAATGGAAGACGACAGATTACCAAAATTGGTGATAATTATTATCCAGTGAACAGAAGATACTTAGGAAGACTGTGGAAAATCAACACTTTCAACCAATAGGGCAAATGCATAACATATGCAGAGAGAAGAAGAGATATATTAAACATGTTGTGATTTTTAAGTAAGTGTTATTTTAATTAGTTTTGTAATTACATATAAAACTCGGGTCTGATGTAACAAGGCCTTTGAAGGCATAAATCTGTTTAAGTTAAATGAATAAATAAAAAATTAAACATAACATACAGATAGTACCAGGATAAATGTTCAATATTCAGGGATATGCCAGGAACGATCATGTGAAGCAGAAAACTTCATGTGCACTATTCTGTATGGTTTCCGAGACTTTGTACATTGTCACTTATTTTCTTTATTGTTCAGTGCAGTGTTTGCAACGTACCATAGCAGTTTAGACTACGTCGAGATGAATAATTTGATGTAGGAGTACAGAGAATGGAGTGACGTCTCGAGTTGCCATGTGGTCTGCTCCGTAGGATCTCGTCGGTGAGAACTAATGGACTTGGCAGGCAGCAGTGAGCTGGCTTGCATTCTGATCTGTAAGAGCGGTGGGGGGTAGTGAGCTAGAGAGCTACCTTGCATTTTGATTCCTGTGAGTGGTGGGGAGAGCAGTCAGCAAGGTAAGTTCCTAGGGAATCAAACTACTAAGGTCATCGGTCCCTAGGCTTACGGACTACTTAATCTAACTTAAACTAACTTAAAGGCTAAGGACAACACACACACAAATCCATGCTCGAGGGAGGATTCGAACCTCCGACAGGGGGTAGCCGGACGGCCTACGGTCTGATCGGTGGGTGTGGTGGGGAGCCTGAGCTGTTGGGAGGGGAGTGATGCTTGGATCGGTTTGCGATACGCTCCTATCGCTTGGTGGCTGAAGGCCGCAGCTTTTATGATCACCGGCAACACATTTAAAGTGCGGTGCTAAGTCAAAGGATAAGAACTAACAACTCACTCAAAAGTATGTAAAAATGTATTGAATTTCTAAAATTTGAGATATTCTTTTGAACTCAAGGGTGGAAACATTATGCTAGAAGTGTTTTCAGCCTTAATGTACTGTATTGAACCACTTCTGTTTCGTTTGCCCTTCTACCTGCACAGTCAACGCAGTGGACTGTAATGCAAGGTGGCCGAAGTTTTCTTTTCCACTTGGAGACTGGGTAAAGTGTTGTGTTTACTTTCATATCGTTATAATTGGTATTACCATCGAGATGGCTGAATGGGTACTGCCCACAAGCCAATGAATCAAAGAAAGACTGATCTTTCTTTATTTTCTGTTTTGATGGAAGAGAAAAGTAAGGTATGCAAATCCACATGTGCGTATAGTATATACGTTTTTTGTTGCTTGGGAAACGTTTTTGTTGAGGATGTTGTTTGAGGCTCCATTGCAGCAGCCTAGATAAGAATTTTCATCCCGCTCCTTACAGCCATCAGAGATACATTTTGAAATCAAATGAGCTATCATTCATATTTTCCGAATCATCCACCATTCACTCTTTAGAAAGATCTGGCTCTTTGAATCAGTTCCAAACTCTAGTCATGTGTGATCGACGTTGATGGCGTACTTTCCCCGTCAACAAATGTCTGTTCGGCCTAAGTCCAAATATTGGCACCATTTCAGTACAGCTGGACGCGACATTGCATTTGGTCTATTTACCGCCAGAATTTCACGCAGAATCTGTGTGAACTTTAGACGTTTTGCTCACAAAAATGGTACTATCCCTCGTACTTCAACTTTGGAGTACGTCTCCAGTTTCCACGCCATTTCACTCTTACGCTGTGATACACACGTTTATCCACACCGCTGCAGAACTGAGTCTTGTAGGAAACCCGGAATATGCACTCTTGTTGCGCAGTTGTCTTAGCGCGGGACGACATGTGTGACTTACTTTCTGTAGCCCCTGCGCACCACATGTTACGATTCCTTACCGTTCCAGTGATGAATGGAGCGCATCGATAATAGCTACTTCATTACCTCCGTGTGTGCTGTAATAAATCTAATTTTGTCTGTATGGTCCATACGCAAAAATGGCTTTGAGCAGTATGGGACTTAACATCTGAGGTCATCAGTCCCCTAGAACTACTTAAACTTTACTAACCTAAGGACGTCAGACACATCCACGCCCGAGGCAGGATTCGAACCTGCTACCGGAACAGTCGCGAGGTTCCGGACTGAAGTGCCTAGAACCGCTCGGCCACCAGGGCAGGCGGTCCGTACGCGAGCGATACGTAGGCGTTGAAGAATATTTCTAGATTCTTCTCTTAACACTGGTTCCTGGTATTTTGTAAGTAGATCTTTGCCGGACAATTTGCATCTTTCTTAAAGAGTCTAGTAATTCAAAAGTTTCAACATATCCATGAGTCAAACGAACCTGTGACTAATGGTGCCGTCCTTGTTTGTATATATTCAGTATCCCCTGTCAGTCTCATTTGGCACAGGTCCTACACGTCTGATCAATAGTGCAAGATGAAATGTACAAGTAAGCAGTACTCTTTGTTGACTTATCCTGCCAAGGAATCCATGTTAGCAACCTGCCTTATCTACGGGTAAGCCCATATGGCCATATCACCACCTTCTTCTTCTTTTGCCTGTATCCCGCACTGGGTCGGCATGGTTACAGTATTATCTTATTTGGCACTATCAGTGTCAATCGCCATCCCTTTACCTCTGCGAATTGAATCTGTGTACCCCAGCTGCCTGCGTGTAGTGTTGTCCATGTGCGAACGTTTCCAATCCGAAAACAAAGGAAGTAGGTTACAGTACGCTTGTTCGCCCACTGCTTGAATGCTGCTCAGCACTGTGGGATCCGTACCAGATAGGGTTGATAGAAGAGATAGAGAAGATCCAACGGAGAGCAGCGCGCTTCGTTACAGGATCATTTAGTAATCGCGAAAGCGTTACGGAGATGATAGGTAGACTCCAGTGGAAGACTCTGCAGGAGAGACGCTCAGTAGCTCGGTACGGGCTTTTGTTGAAGTTTCTAGAACATAACTTCACCGAGGAGTCAAGCAGTATATTGCTCCCTCCTACGTATATCTCGCGAAGAGACTATGAGGATAAAATCAGAGAGATTTAGCGCCCACACAGAGGCATACCGACAATCATTCTGTCCACGAACAATACGAGACTGGAATAGAAGGGAGGACCGATAGAGGTACTCAAGGTACCCTCCGTGGCTTGCGGAGTATGGCTGTAGATGTAGATGTAGAAATGTCAGCGAATCGTGTAACTGATTAGGGATGAGGGTACTAGCCCAGTATTCCCCTATAGCCTAGATGGCGTAAGTAGATCCCTGACAGCTCCTAGCGCTGTTTCCAGCTTTCAACTGCCAAGCGCTGACGACTGCAGGCGGGAACAGTAGCCGTCTACAGCTCTGTGACAACGAGGCGTTGCCATAGAGACGTTTACAAAATCGTGTTACGTAATTGGTTGAGGTGGGTGCGTGATGCTGCCGCGCTCAGCCCCACTGAAACTGTCAAGGATCAACTTACACTGACTCAACTGCAGTCGGATGTAGGAAACCGCCTAACAACCACACCCAGATTCGACAGCGCACCGGTGTGAAAGTGTGCGACTACTTTCTAAATACAATGTTGCAGTGCCTGTGTTATTCGATGACGATTCACTTCGGCGACCACAGCCGTTAGAAACACGTCAGATGAATTCGCAATTGGGAAAAATGACTACCATTAGCTGTATAACGGAATGATGACAGTGAAAATTTGTGCCTGACAGGGACGGGACGTGTTGACGATATATGGAAGTATTCGTGTAGGAAAAGCCAAATGGCCGGCACGGTAGCTCAGCGTGTTGGATCAGAGAGGTGGGTGCTCTCTGTAATAAAAAAAGAGACTGAGTGAAGGGACCAACAACGATCTCCTATGGATGTTAAATGACGTCCGCTACGACCAAACACAACGAAAAATCACGAACAAAATGAAAAAAAGGGTGAGGCGACCGCTTGCGATTAAGCGGGAAATCCAGGTTCGTGTCCCAGTCCGGCACAAATTTTCATTGTCGTCATTCCATTATATAGCTGATGGTAGGCATTATTCGCAATTGTAAATTCATCTGATGTATTTTCTAAATGTTTGCGAATCTTGTAAGGATCAAGGCGGACGTGGGTACTAGCCTGATATTCCCATTGTCAGATGTGAAAAACCGCCTAAGAACCACATCCAGGGGCCGGAGAGCCAACCTGAATCTTGGAAGCGACGTGCTAACCGTTCAGGTCGATCATTCCATTTCATATCTCTACTTTGAAACTTGATTGAGGTCTAATTGAATGTTTGTCCAGCTTTTATCAGACAGTAATTTATGTCATCTGCAAAAAGCCTGAAGCTTCTATTAATGTTGTCTGCAAGGTCATTAAACAAGAATCTCTCAACGTATACCCGAAGTTAATTCTTCATCTGTCGATGACTCGCTATCCAAGATACCATATTGCATCCTTCCTGCCAAGAAATCTTCATTCCAGTCAAAAATTTCGCACTATCACACTTTAGACAGTAAAACATAGTGGTCAGCAGGTGATGCTAAATACATCATGAGAAACACATCCTGACTCGAAAAATGTGCTTGAACATTCGAGATAACTCTGCCTGGAGAAATTATTTCATTCGCAGTTATTTATACAGAACTCGTTTACTATCAGTAATTTAGATTGAGATAAATAGACGATTAGGAAAACATGTAACTATTGTTCTGTTTCCATCTCGTTCACGAATGGAGATAAATGGAAAGCCAATCGAATTATTTACGATTCGTCTCTTCTGCGCAGTAAATAGTATTTGTGGCGTATTGCCGCTGCTGTAGAATATATCACACGACAACCTTTTAGCGGTGACGCATCACCATTTATAAGATTTCACATGAAGGCGTGGAAAATCCGGGCTACAAAGGGATGTATAAATGTTAAATGTGGAATAGTTTTTCGCAAATATGACCGTTCCGTTTACGACAAATAAGTTTGAAAGAATAAATGCGCAACGAGATGTAGATTAATAGACTGCTGATTGAATTAAAAGTTTCCAGGTTGTAATGGCCATTTGTTACGTTCTGCAGCTTAGTTTTCTAGTGCAGAGTGTTCACAGTAGCAGTCATGATGTCTTAGTCAATTTTTGGGTGATCTCTTCAAACATTTAATATCCTCTTAGAGCGCCTGCGCCTTTTTCTCACAAAAACAGAATATGAAAAATTAAATACAACAATTTGGAAGTATCTTAGGAGATACGTGATAAGATATAATGTAAAAATTGTCAAAATATGCTGCGAAACAGCAACTGTGTGAGTCTGAAGAGCTTGAAAAATCAGCCATCCAGTTGCAAAACAAAGGTTTATGAGCCCTTGACCTAGGTTTCGATATTTCTAAAACTACCCTATTCAGAAAGTGAGGACCTTGTTGCATCACATGATGCTACATTAGATTAAATGAAGCCCAGCGGCTCTTGTCATACATAAAACTGACAAAACAAGAATTACCCCAAGCCATGGCTTTAGATTCATGGAAGGGATGACAGTGCCCTGTGGTAGCAGTACTGTATACTAGGTCAGCTGGACTCCGGAACTCTTGGTGGACACATGGGATGGAGCTACTGCCCCAAATTGTTTAAATAAAGACTGAAAATAACGACTTATGTCCATCCTGTCCACCAGCCCAGCACAGGCTGAGTTCTTTTCCCTCCATTTCCCCCCTGAGACCATCATCTTGGATTACATCATGGAAGCGATGACAATGCCCTCTGGTGGCTTTACTGTGTACTAGGTCAGTTGGACTCCAGACCTCATGGTGAAGACTCTGTTTAAATAAACACTGCCTGCAAAATAAAGTCTTATGTCCATGCTATCCACCATACCAGCACAGGCTGAGACCTTTCCCAGCCAATTCCTAGGCAGAGGTGGCGTTGGGATGACTTAGATTAGTGGAGGTAACTCAAGTGACCTATTTTCCCGCCATTTTCTTAGGTTAGTGGAGATAGTCGTGATGTGCTGCATTTTCCTCCTGGAATTTGAACTTTGTGCCATTTTCTGGCGGTGGCGGGAGGAGAGGAGGGTCCGGGAGGGAATGTGGGTTGGGGAGTTATGTTAGTGAAGGTAGCCCAGTTGAGCTATCTTCCGGCCAAAATTTGAATTTCTGGCTATGACGTCATTGCGACATTGCTATATCTATCGCCGCCTTCTTGGATCGTCCATCTTGAATAAATCTTGCAACAATGGAGAGTTGGGCGAAACATATGGCTCTGAGCACTATGGGACTTAACTTCTGAGGTCTTCAGTCCCCTAGAACATAGAACTACTTAAACCTAACTAACTTAAGGACATCACACACATCCATGCCCGAGGCAGGATTCGAACCTGCGACCGTAGTGGTCGCGCGGTTCCAGACTGTAGCGCCTAGAACCGCTCGGCCACCCCGGCCGGCGGCGAAACATACTTTGCCCTACTACTACAGTCTGCACTTACAGACTTATTTCTCTACTTCCATCGTGTACACGTATTTATTGAAGTTCTTGTGTGAACTGATTAAATTTAGCATCAGCCAATGCTCTGCTCCGCAATTCATTTGACACTATGTCCACCTCACTCATCGACAAATATCGTAGATGTGCGAACATCGCAGGCCAACAAAGATGATTGAATGATGCCCCCACTATATCTATCACGAGCGGAGCTTCAAATTTCGGAGTCGAATTTTCTGTAATCCGAAAAGCTCTATCAACCGCATCCTCTACAGTCTTCCCTTTCATCAATCCAGAATGGCTTTGGTTAAAATCCAAAAGTTCCCTTCACGCATGCTACTGGTCACAAAGCAGACGCTCCTGAAATTTTATAATTAGATGGGTCTATTGCTTTCTGCTGATTCTGGGTATTTAGCTTTCTTTTTTTAGTCACTACTACCCTAGCTCTTTTCCAAGTCACCTGGGTCGTACCCATTTGCAACGCCTTGTGAATAGTGCCGTCAAATAATGCTGTATCAGTGGACCTGTCACTCAACATGACCTATGGGTAGGTGCCATCCGGCGGATTGGGTGTCCTTCCAGTTGTGAGCTTGGAAATTTGTGATAGCAAAAGGTAACATCAACTCATGGTTATTGTATTTGTTACCTAGTTTAATCCTTTTAATTGTATATATATTTCAGTACATGCTTTGGCATCAGGAATTGCGGCTATTAGCAAATATTGTACTGAATCCCTCCACCTAACCGTCCTTGAGCCATACTATGTAAGAACTGTGGACATGAATGTAGGTCCCTTAAACTTTTAATTCAATAACGTACACGATGATCCTTGTACATCAAATTACGAGGGGCGTTTGAGAAGTCTGTGCGAAGTCCGAGAGATGGCACCACCGGCGCTTATCGAGGTAATGTTCAGTTAGCAGCATCTTTGGAAAGAACGCAAACCAAGTTTCAGCCATATTGGTCTATTTGTCTGTGTTTGGCATTCGTGTGATTGATTCACACGAATGGAAGTCGAGTGATTGTCAAAAAATGGACGAAGAAGAATTTCGTGTGGTGATTACTTTATGAAAGGCAAAACGCCTCAGGAGACTAAAGAGAAGCTTGGTGAACATTACGGTGACTGTAAACATTACGCTGACTCTGCACGTTCGATTAGAACAGTTGATAAGTGGTTTCAAAATATTCGGTGTAGCCAAGTGATGCTGAACGTTCTGGACGCCCTGTGGAGGTTACGACTCCAGAAATCATTGATAAAATCCATGATACGGTGATGGATGACAGAAGAGTTAAGGTGCGTGAGATTGTTAGTGCTGTGGGCATCTCGAATGACGGGGTACATAATATTTTGCATGAACATTTGGACATGAGAAAGTTATCTACAAGATGGGTTCCGCGAATGCCCACTCTTGACCAAAAACGGAATCGTCTGAAGTGTTGCAAGGATGGTTCGCAGCTGTTCAGGAAGAATCCGCAGGACTTTAAGCTTCGTTTCGTCACAGTGGATGAAACATGGATACATTACTATACTCCTGAGACCAAACAACAATCTAAACAATGGGTTACCAAGGGAGAATCTGCACCAAAAAAGGCGAAGATCAGTTCCTCGGCGGAAAGGTTAAGGCGACTGTCTTTTGGAATTTGCAAGGGCTAATCCTCATCGATTCCTGGAAAAGGGTAAAACTATTACAGTTGCATATTATTCATCGTTATTGGACCGTTTGAAAATCGAGATGCAAGAGAAACGTCGGCGATTGAACCGCAAAAAAATCCTTTTCCATCACAACAACGCACCAGCACACACGTCAACAGTTGTGGTCGCAAAATAAATGGAAATAGAATTCCGTTTCACATCCCCCCTATTCTCCTTACTTGGCTCCCTCGATCTGCTATTTGTTCCCCAATTTGAAGAAATGGCTGGCGGGACAAAGATTTTATTGAAACGAGGAGGTGATTGCAGCAATTAATAGCTCTTTTGCAGACTTGGACAATTCCTATTATTCGGAAGGGAGCAACAAATTACAACAGTGTTGGACGATGTGTATAAGTCTAAAAGGAGACTATGTTGAAAAATAAAAAAGTTGTACCTCAAACGCGTAAATAGTTTTTATTTTTACACGGTCTTTTCAAACGCCCCTCGTACAGTGCATTCTTTTACACAGAAGCGCCAAAGAAACTGGTATAGGCATGCGTATTCAAATACAGAGGTACGTAAACAGGCAGAATACAGCATTGGCGTCGAGATGGCCCATTTATGACAACAAGTGTCTGGCGCAGTTGTTAGATCGGTTACTGCTTCTACAACGTCAGGTTATCAAGATTTAAGTGAGTTTGAAGGTGGTCGACGCACAAGCAATGGGACACACCCTCTCCGAAGTAGCGATGATGCGGGGGTTTTTCCATACTGCCATTTCACAAGTATACCAAGAATATCAGAAATCCGGTATAACATCAAATCTCTGACATCGCTGCAACTGGAAAAAGATCCTGTAAGAACGGGACCATGGGTGATGAAGAGAATCGTTCAATCTGACTGAAGTGCAATCCTTCCACAAATTGCTGCAGATTTCAACAATGGACCATCAACCAGCATCAACGTGCAAACCATCCAATAAAACATCATCTACAGGTGCCTTCGGTGGCAAAGTCCCACTTGTGAACTGTTGAAGACTGCACGACAAAAAGTTTTACGCCTCGCCTGGGCCTGTCAACACTGACATTGGACTGTTGATGACTGGAGACTTGTTGCCTGGTAGGACGAGTCTCGTTTCAGATTGGGTCGAGAGGGTTGACTCATATGGGTATGGAGACAACCTCATGAATCCATGGACCCTGCATGTCAGCACGGGGCTGTTCTAGCTGGTGGATGCTCTGTAGTGCTGTGGGGCATGTGCAGTTGGAGTGATACGGAACCTCTGATACGTCCAGATACTACTCTGATAGGTGACACATCTGTCTGATCACCTCCATCCATTCATGTCCATTGTGCAGTCCGACGGATTTGGGAAATTCCAGCAGGACAATGCGTCACCCCACACGTCCAGAATTGCTACAGAGTGGCTCCAGGAACACACTTCTGAGTTTAAACACTTCCGCTGCCCACCAAACTACCCAGACATGACTATTATTGAGCATATATGGGATGCCTTGCATTGTGCTCTTCAGAAGAGATCTCCACTCCCTCGTACTCTTAAGGATTTATGGATAGCCCTGCAAGATTCATAGTGTCAATTCCCTCCAGCACTACTTCAGACATTAGTCCAGTTCATTCCACGTCTTGTTGCGGCACTCCTCAGTGCTCGCGGGGATCCTACACAATGTTAAGTTGGTTGCTTTGCTCTTCAGTGTAATTTCCTGAAGCACTGTTTTGCAGTGCATCTTAATTGCGCCTTATGCAGTGTGTCTGATTTCCCTTAAGCAGGCTGATAAGGTCTTTTTGATTGTATCTTTCGCCCAGCCTGGAGTGTTCTGGGAACCACGGGGCTGCCTGTTTATTTACATTTTTTTCTTAGTGTTATAAATGTCCTGTGCTCCTTGCAAGAAATCAGTTAATAGCTGCATTCCGTAGTCTAGATGTAGGCAGTTAAACAATCCCAATCCGTTACTCTGATATCTAACCCAATCATGCTTTCCTTTGCTCGTCTCCCTGTATTGTTACCTCTTCCTCTGGATGATAATTGCGTTAAGCCCACTAGATGTCATACACTACTGAAGCACTTACTAGCTATTAATTTTAGTCGCTGCCATCCGCAGTACTATCTATACATAGCGATCAAAAAGTGTTCGTTTGAGGGCATTGCTCAGCTTATGTGCAATGTAGCGCGACTCCGATGCGGGTACATGAGTAATGACGTGTGTAAGGATCAGCATGTCTGTCGAGAAACACCGCTGTAGAATGGTGCGCTCGCAAGAGGTGCTGCTGCTTCATGATAACGTATGTCCCAACTGTCGTACCGCAGAAGTTTCGCCAACTGAAGTGGGAGACACTCGAGGATCCACCCTACAGTCCAAATCTTTCGCCATGAGATTATTAGTATCCGGTCTGAAGAAAAGAGTATCTTCAACGTGATGTGTCGATGATTGATTGTCTCAATGCTCACGGCTGTTTTGAGTGGTTGTCACACCGATCCGGGACTGTACTGCTTTCGAACTGAGACTTTTTGATTGTTCCTTATACAAGGCCTATTCGGAAAGTAAGGTACAATCGCTCGCAAAATGGAAACCACTGTGAGAATCAAAGATGTTTTATTTGCAACAGTTAGCTGCACTTTCCAGCTATTTCTCGACTACTGCGCGGGATTATCCGAGCGGTCTTAGGCGCAGCAGTCATGGCCTGTGCGGCTCGTCCCGGCGGAGGTTCGAGTCCTCCCTCGGGCATGGGTGTGTGTGTTTGTCCTTAGGATAGTTTAGGTTAAGTAGTGTGTAAGCTTAGGGACTGATAATCTTAGCAGATAAGTCCCATAAGATTTCACACACATCATCCGGTCCGACTTAGACATTTGTCGTAGCATTGTACCAACTTTCCAATACCCTTGTCATAAAAGGCAGCCGCCTGTGGTTCCTGCCAATTCTCTGCGCTCGTTGTCTGTGCCAGAACATTGTCTTCATAGTCAGCGGTTTATCTGAACAGAGATGAAATACAGGGAGAGTCTATTACGGGCCCTATTGTGGGTGATCAAACGCTTCCCTTCGAAAACTTTGCAGGAATATCTTCATTACCCCTGAAGTGTGCGGCCAAGAATTGTCATTCAGAAGGAAACGCATGACAGCTATGTTATGTGGGCTGCATCATATCAGCCAAAACCTCACACCAGGCCCACATGTTTCGTGGGAGACACTACTGTTCCAAGCATCTTTACGGGCTCACTGTGTGCTCGGTACTGAAGTGAGCGACATGACGCGGTCAGTGGTCGTACTAGAGGCACTGCCCAACGCATCTGTGCAAATCTTCATCGGATTTTCGCCGTGGTTTCCATTATACACCCCATCGGACAATATTTTCCGTATAGCCCTCGTATAATGATGGCAACAATTGCTCGTTCCACGAAAGTTCTCGGCTTTCCTTCTAGTATAGAACAATGATGTTCCGTTCTGTATTGCATCATCTTGTATTTCACATCGTCAGTTTGCCTACTGTGCCACAGAGAGAATGTTGCTTTCGCATATGCTGCAATAAGGAAACACTCACCTCGTCGTTATAGAGCTACAGAAGGGTATTGCAAATCAAATAGACAAGATGTGTATTGAAACGGTTCTCCATAGAATTGGAGAAACGAATATACGGAAAACTGTCAAGAAAAAAGGGACAGGATGCCAGCGAATGTGTTAAGACATCAGGAAATAACTTCCATGGTACTAGAGGAAGCTGCATATGGGAAAAAGCTGTAGGGGAAGACAGAGATTATATGTATCCAACAAATAATTTACGACCTCGGGTGTAAGTGCTACTCTGAGATGAAGAGTTTGGAACAGGAGGGGAGTGCCGCGTGAATCGTTCAAACCACTCAGAACCCTGAAGAACGTCGCTAAAAAAAGTTTCACTTGCCACGGTCAGTCGATTGTAACAACAAAGTACCGTGTGAAACGGCTTTACACAGTCAAGCAGTTTCAGTACAGCGTAGATTCCAACTGGGAGAGAGAGATTGATTAACATATTTGCTTATACAGTGGCTGAAAACCGGTGGCAGGTCTCAAGTCTGTTTTTTCATTGCTGGCTGTGAGAGGGACGAGCAGCTATAGCTTCTTCTTAGTGTTTCTTATTCTCTGTCACTAGATGGCATGACATGTTATATGCCAACGGGAAGCTGACGAATCAATCTACACTGATGAGCCAAACAAACTGGTACACCTGCCTAATATCCTGTACGACCCCTGCGGACAAGCAGAAGAACCGTAACACGATGTGGCACGGACTCGACCAATGTCTGAAGTAGAGCTGGAGTGAAATGACACCATGAATCCTGCAGGGCTGTCCATAAATCCGTAAGAGTACGAGGTGGTGGAATATCTTCCGAACAGCAAGTTGCATAGCATCCCAGATATTATCAACAATGTTCATGTCTGAGGAATTTCGTACTGACGGAAGTTTATGGAGCCACGACATAGCAATTCTGGACGTGTAGGGTGTCACTTTGTCTTGCTGGAACTGCCCAAATTGCTCGTAATGCACAATGGACATAAGTGAATGAAGGTGATCACAGAGGTTCCTTACATATGTGTCACCTGTCAGAGTCGTATCTAGACGTATCAGCAGTCCCATATCACTCCAACTGCTCACGCTCCACACCATTACAGAACTTCCACAGCTCCTCCACAGTCTCCTGCTGACGTGCAGGGTTCATGGATTGATGAGGTTGTCCCCGTACACATCCACCCGGTCGATACAATTTGGAACGAGACTCGTCCGACTAGGCAACATGTTTACAGTAATCAACAGGCCAATGTCGGTGTTGAAGGAACCAGGCGAGACGTACAGCTTTGTGTCGTGCAGGTCCGAAAACCCATATCGATGATGTTCGTTGAATGGTTCACACGCTGACACTTGTTGTCGGTCCAAAAAAATGGTTCAAATGGCTCTGAGCACCATGGGACTTAACATCTGAGGTCATCAGTCCCCTAGAACTTAGAACTACTTAACTAAGCACATCACACACATCCTCGCTCGAGGCAGGATTCGAACCTGCGACCGTAGCGGTCGCGCGGTTCCGATTAAGCGCCTAGAACCGCTCGGCCACCACAGCCGGCACTTGTTGGAGGCCCAGCATTGAAATGAGCTACAATTTGTGGAAGCGTTGCACTTCTGTCACGCTAAAGGACTCTCTTCAGTCGTCGTTGGTCCCGTTTTTGCAGTATCTTTTTCCGGCTGTAGCGCTGTCGGAGATTTGATGTTTTACCAGATTCCTGATATTAATGGTAGTCTCGTGAAATGACCGTACGGGAAAATCTCAACTTCATCGCTACTTCGGAGATGTATTCGATTTTGCTCGTGCGCTGACTATGATTCAAATGGCTCGGAGCACTATGCGACTCAACTGCTGAGGTCATCAATCGCCTAGAACTTAGAACTAATTAAACCTAACTAACCTAAGGACAGCACACAACACCCAGCCATCACGAGGCAGAGAAAATCCCTGACCCCGCCGGGAATCGAACCCGGGAACCCGGGCGTGGGAAGCGAGAACGGTACCGCACGACCACGAGATGCGGGCTGCGCTGACTATAGCACCACGTTGAAATTCACTTAAATCTTGATAACCTGCCGTTGGAGCAGCAGTAACCGAAATAACAGACATTTTTTGTCTTATATAGGCTTTGGCGACCACAGGGCCGTATTCTGCCTTTTTACATATCTCTGTGTTAGAATACGCATGTCTATACGAGTTTCTTTGCAGCTTCAGTGTATTTAGTGTGATAAAACAGTCGATTTCCTTCGATATTTTGCGAGTTATAAGGAATCATTTTCAGACACTGTTACATTTATCCCCACACCCTGTCCCCCGATCCTATCAAGAAATCGCCATCCAAAAACGCAAGGATGAAGAAATGTGCTACATGTCACGAGTGTGTGAGAAATGTCTAGTGACGTTGCACATCCCTGTATTGTTTCGGATATACGACAGCAAAAAAAAAAAAAAAAAAAAACAAAAAAAACAACTCAGAAGCAGTGTGATCACCGGCCAGGTGGCCGAGCGGTTCTAGGCGCTACAGCCTGGAACCGCATGACCGCACGACCGTTACGGTGGCAGATTCGAATCCTGCCTCGGGCATGGATGTGTGTGATGTCCTTAGGTTAGTTAGGTTCAAGTAGTTCTAAGTTCTAGGGGACTGGTGGCCTCAGAAGTTAAGTCCTATTGTGCTCAGAGCCATTTGAGCCATTTTTGAACAGTGTTATCTTCATTCTTCATCTCTTAAATAAGCATTAGGGATATATTTATAAAGAATTTCTATCAAAAAAGTAATATAATTTTGGGAAAAGTGTGTGAGACGAAATGTGCTGACTTTCGTAAACTTAAATACGAGTAGTAATCATAAGGCCGAGTATTTGGAAAAATTTTAGTAAATCAATAGGTTAAGGAAAAACCTTCAAAAGCGGGCGAAGTCGTAAATTCGCTTGTACTTGACGGAAAAAGAAATCTGTGACTGTAAGATTACGAGACGTGAAAGGGCAGATGTAGCACAGTGACGTAAAATCTCGTCATTGAGATAGTTCGGACGCGAGACGAGAAAATTGGCGATAAGTTGCGTGGCGTGCTCGAGTCTTGGAGGGCCACTCGGCTGCGGATTCTTGCCTCGCCTTCCTGCCTTTTCCAGCCCCAGCCGCACCCCACCCCACCACACCCAGAGCCGTTGCCGCCGCCGCCGCCGCAGCCGAGCCAAAACTCGAGGGCAGCGCCGTCGATAAACGATGGGAACTGGCGCGCCGTTACGTAAAGCAATAATTGAACAGCGCCGCAGGACGAGCAATCAAGGTGGCGCCGAGGGCCGGAATCAAGTGGGCGCCAGGCAGCCGCAGCCTCTGCAAATTACTGACGACAAATGTCGCGGCGAAAATAATTAAACTCTCGTGGCGCGTGTGTCGGAGTTCCCTCTCGGCGCGGACTTTGATTTGAGGTCGTCGGTGGCAGCGGCGAGGAGCTTCGCCAGTGGATGGGGGGGGGGGGGGGAGGAGGAGGAGGAGGAGGAGGAGGAGGAGGAGGAGGGGGGGCAGGTGAATGAGGAAGGAGCAATCGGGAGTGGGGCGGCAGGGTGCCGCGACAGACTACCGCCGCTGCAACAATAACACAACAAATGACGTCATTAATTACTGGCGCTCCGCTAATCACGGCGCAAATCGTTAGCGCCGGGTTTCTTTCCTTCCGGCGCGTAATGAAGCGCCGCGCGTGGCGTGGCGTGGCCCGCGACTCTCGTCGACGAGCGCGTCATTATTCCCGCGGCAAGATGGCGGCCGCGCCGCGCCGGGTAAAGAGGGCAAAGCGCTGCGCCACCTGGCAGCCGCGGCGCCGCCTCCCATTGGCGGCCGTCTTGAGGTCGTTAGTGGACGAGCCGCCTCTCCAGACGCTGGTCTGACGAGGCACCTCCGGCAGTACATTCTAGAGGCCTCCTTGCCTGGGCTACTATCGCCCTGTCCTTGAAGAAGAAATAAAAAGGAAACCTCTTTAAAATGTTTCCCAATGGCTTATTTTTCTCCCTCTGCATGGACGTAGAGGGGACAGAGTTGCGTGTAGCTGTCACCGGATGAACATCTGCTTCAAATTCGTCGTTTTCGCACTAAGCAAACGTACAGGGTGGCGAAGATAAAAGCAGCCCGTGTGAGGATATAGGAAATGCAGTGAAAGTACAGAAACGAAGAACTGAAATGGACTTACGACTTATTAACAACGAAAAGTATAGTGAAAAATACATTTATAAGAGATACTGAATGTTACCCGCTGTAACGTCAGTACACAGCTAAGCACACCTAAACATACACTATGGCCATTAAAATTGCTACACCACGAAGATGACGTGCTACAGACGCGAAATTTAACCAACAAGAAGAAGATGCTGTCATATGCAAATGATTAGCTTTTCAGAGCTTTCATACAAGGTTGGCGCTGCCGGCGACACCTACAACGTGCTGACATGCGGAAAGTTTCCAACCGATTTCTCATACACTCAGCAGTTGACCGGTGTTGCCTCCTGGGGTCGAGACCACATCGGTTGGACCCTAGACGACTTGAAAACCGTGGACTGGTCGGATGAGTCTCGGCTTCGGTTGGTAAAAGCTGATGGTAGGGTTGAGTGTGGCGTAGATCCCACAAAGTAATGGACCCAAGTAGTCAACAAGGAACTGTGCGCGCTGGTCGTGACCCAATAATCGGGTGGGCTGTGTCTACATGGAATCTACTGGGTCGTCAGTTATATTGGGCTACTTGCAGACCATTTGCAGCCATTCATGTTCCCAAAAAACGGTGGCATTTTTGTGGCTAACAATACATCATGTGACTGAGCCACAAATGCTCGCAATTGCTTTGATGTACATTCTGGATAATTCATGGAAATGATAGGCCACTCAGAACACCCGTCATCAGTCTCATTGAACATTTGTGGGACATATTCAAGAGGTCAGTTCGTGTTCGAAATCTTGCACCGGCAACTCTTCCGTAATTATAAAGGGTGTTACAAAAAGGTACGGCCAAACTTTCAGGAAACATTCCTCACACACAAAGAAAGAAAATATGTTATGTGGACATGTGTCCGGAAACGCTTACTTACCATGTTAGAGCTCATTTTATTACTTCTTTTCAAATGACATTAATCATGGGATGGAAACACACAGCAACAGAACGTACCAGCGTGACTTCAAACACTTTGTTACAGGAAATGTTCAAAATGTCCTCCGTTAGCGAGGATACATGCATCCACCCTCCGTCGCATGGAATCCCTGATGCGCTAATGCAGCCCCGGAGAATGGCGTATTGTATCACAGCCGTCCACAATACGAGCACGAAGAGTCTCTACATTTAGTACCGGTGTTGCGTAGACAAGAGCTTTCAAATGCCCCCATAAATGAAAGTCAAGAGGGTTGAGGTCAGGAGAGCGTAGAGGCCATGGAATTTGTCCGTTTCTACCAATCCATCGGTCACCGAATCTGTTGTTGAGAAGCGTACGAACACTTCGACTGAAATGTGCAGGAGCTCCATCGTGCATGAACCACATGTTGTGTCGTACTTGTAAAGGCACATGTTCTAGCAGCACAGGTAGAGTATCCCGTATGAAATCATGATAACGTGCTCCATTGAGCGTAGGTGGAAGAACATGGGGCCCAATCAAGACATCACTAACATTGCCTGCCCAAACGTTCACAGAAAATCTGTGTTGATGACGTGATTGCACAATTGCGTGCGGATTCTCGTCAGCCCACACATGTTGATTGTGAAAATTTACAATTTGATCACGTTGGAATGAAGCCTCATCCGTAAAGAGAACATTTGCACTGAAATGAGGATTGACACATTGTCGGATGAACAATTCGCAGAAGTGTACCCGTGGAGGCCAATCAGCTGCTGATAGTGCCTGCACACGTGTACATGGTACGGAAACAACTTGTTCTCCAGTAGCACTCCCCATACAGTGACGTGGTCAACGTTACCTTGTACAGGAACAACTTCTCTGACGCTGACATTAGGGTTACCGTCAACTGCACGAAGAATTGCCTCGTCCATTGCAGGTGTCCCCGTCGTTCTAGGTCTTCCCCAGTCGCGAGTCATAGGCTGGAATGTTCCGTGCTCCCTCAGACGCCGATCAATTGCTTCGAACGTCTTCCTGTCGGGACACCTGCGTTCTGAAAATCTGTCTCGATACAAACGTACCGCGCCACGGCTATTGCCCTGTGCTAATCCATACATCAAATGGGCATCTGCCAACTCTGCATTTGTAAACATTACACTGACTGCAGAACCACGTTCGTGATGAACACTAACCTGTTGATGCTACGTACTGATGTGCTTGATGCTAGTACTGTAGAGCAATTTATTTATTTATTTATTTATTGTTCCGTGGGACCAAATTAAGGAGAAGTCTCCATGGTCATGGAACGAGTCAATACATGAAATTATAACACGATAGTGGAAACAGATAAAATGAAATGTAAAATAACATATTCAGGCGACAAGTCGTAAGTTTAAATAAAGAAAATCAACAATGTAACACTGGAATTTGTTTAATTTTTCAGCTCTTCCAGGATCTCCTCGACAGAATAGAAGGAGTGAGCCATGAGGAAACACTTCAGTTTAGACTTAAAAGAGTTTGGGCTACTGCTAAGATTTTTGAGTTCTTGTGATAGCTTATTGCAAATGGATGCAGCAGAACACTGCACTCCTTTCTGCACAAGAGTCAAGGAAGTGCATTCCACATGCAGATTTGATTTCTGCCTAGTATTAACTGAGTGAAAGCTGCTAACTCTTGGCAATAGGCTAATATTGGTAACAACAAACGAGATTAAAGAAAATATATACCGTGAGGGCAATGTCAAAATTCCCAGACTATTGAATAGGGGTCGACATGAGGTTCTCGAACTTACGCCACATATAGCTTGAACAGCCCGTTTTTGAGCCAAAAATACCCTTTTTGAATCAGAAGAATTACCCCAAAAAATAATACCATTCGACATAAGCGAATGAAAATATGCGAAGTAGACTACTTTTCGTGTTGAACTGTCACTTATTTCAGATACTGTTCTAATGGTAAATAAAGCAGCATTTAGTTTCTGAACAAGATCCTGGACATGGGCTTTCCACAACAGCTTACTATCTATCCGAACGCCTAGGAACTTGAACTGTTCCGTCTCGCTTATAATATGCCATTCTGTCTGATCAAAATATCGGTTCTTATTGAATTGTGAGTTAGAAACTGTAAAAACTGAGTCTTACTGTGATTTAGCATCAAATTATTTTCCACAAGCCACGAACTTATTTCATGAACTACATTATTTGATACTCTTTCAATATTACACACAAGATCCTTCACTACCAAGCTGGTGTCATCAGCAAACAGAAATACTTTTGAATCACCTGTAATACTAGAAGGCATGTCATTTATATAAATAAAAAACACCAGTGGCCCCAGCACCGATCCTTGGGGAACGCCCCACTTAACAGTGCCCCATTGGGACTGAGCAACAGTACCACTCTCAATATTGCGGAGAATTACCTTCTGCTTTCTGTTCTTAAAGTAAGAGGCGAACCAATTGTAAGCTACTCCCCTTACTCCATAATGGTCCAACTTCTGCAGTAATATTTTGTGGTCAACACAGTCAAAAGCCTTCGTTAAATCAAAGAAAACACCCAGCGTTCGCAACCTTTTATTTAATCCGTCCAAAACCTCACAGAGAAGAGAGAATATAGCATTTTGAGTTGTTAAACCATTTCTAAAACCAAACTGTACATTTGACAGCAAATTATGTGAATTTAAATGTTCCAGTAACCTTGTGTATACAACCTTCTCGATAACTTTAGCAAACATCGATGGCATAGAAATAGGTCTAAAATTGTCAACATTATCCCTGTCTCCCTTTTTATAAAGGGGCTTCACTACCGAGTAATTCAATCGGTCAGGAAACCGACCACTCCTGAAGGAAAAGTTACAGATATGGCTAAGTACTGGGCTAACATACATAGAACAATACTTCAATATTCTGCTAGATACTCCGTCATATCCATGAGAGTTCTTGGTCTTTAGTGATTTGATTATTAACTCAATCTCCCTCTTGTCAGTATCATGGAGGAGCATTTCAGGTAACAGTCTCGGAACACTTTTTTCTAAGAGCGCTATATGATTCCCTGTTGGGACTAGGTTTCTATTTATTTCACCAGTTATATTCAGAAAGTATTAAAAACTGTACATATATGCGACTTATCAGTAACACGGACATTCCCACTACGCACTGATTCTATATCTCCGACCTGTCTCTGCAGACCAGCCACTTCCTTTACGACTGACCATATGGTTTTAATTTTA
This sequence comes from Schistocerca piceifrons, assembly GCF_021461385.2. Taxonomy (NCBI): domain Eukaryota; kingdom Metazoa; phylum Arthropoda; class Insecta; order Orthoptera; family Acrididae; genus Schistocerca; species Schistocerca piceifrons. Next base: position 126,964,669 of record NC_060144.1, read on the forward strand.
TCCTTAGACTTAGCTATTCTATCTGCATACCACATACTTTTTGCCTTCCTAATAACATTTTTATGCACCTTACAATACTGCTTGTAATGGGCTGCTACATTTAGATTTTGCTTGTTTCTAACGTTTTGATATAATTGCCACTTTGTTCTACAAGATATTCTTATCCCTCTAGTCAGCCACCCGGGCTGCCTGTTTGTGCTAGTACCCTGTTTTGAACGTTCTAACGGAAAGCAACTTTCAAAGAGCACGAGAAAAGTCTTGCGAAAAGCATTATATTTATCATCTACTGTATCAGCGCTATAAACAACTTGCCACTCTTGTTCCTTGATAAGGCTGACAAATGTCTCTACAGCAACTGGATCAGCTTTCCTAAACAGTTGATAACTATATTTAACATGTGTTGCAGTACAAAAATCTTTTAGAGTTAAAATTTGTGCATGATGATCTGAAAGTCCACTCACCTTTTTGCTAACGGAACGCCCTTCTAGTAATGAGGAATGAACAAAAATGTTGTCTATGGTTGTTCTACTGTTCCCTTGCACTCTCGTTGGAAAGGATACGGTTTGCATAAGATTATATGAATTAAGGAGGTCTACCAGCATCCTTTTCCTAGCACAATCACTTATGCAATTAATGTTAAAGTCACCACATATAACTAACTTTTTGTATTTCCTATATAGTGAACCAAGAACCTCCTCTAGCTTTAGCAAAAATGTTGTGAAATCGGAGTCTGGGGATCTATAAATAACAACAGTTAGAAGTTTAGCTCCATTAAATCTAACCACACCTGCATAATATTCAAACACCTTTTCAGTGCAGTACTACTCCCCCACACCGCAAAGAGATCCTAGAAAAGCTGCCAGCCAACCTGTATCCTGGTAAAGGAAGCCTCTGAATTATCTCCTTATTTAAGAAGTGCTCAGATATACCAATAATCTCAGAGTCAACATCTATAAGCAGTTCACTAACTTTATATCTAATACCTTGTATATTTTGATGAAATATACTAATTCCCTCACTACTCGGATACCTAAGCTTTGCCAAAAGTGGTTCCTTTGTTATAGTGACTTCCCTTAAGCAGAAATACCTATCAGTTGACTTCAATCTAAAAAAGGTGCAGCTCTGACACCCACTACTGCAGGAATTTTCCCATGAGTGATCCCACCACCCCCACCTATGCTGTCACCTATAAGCTTTGCCAACCTCCCCTTCCCATACCTGTTGAGGTGCAGGCCATGTCTAGTGAACCCCGTCCTGCTGATAGACTCCACCGACACCACTGAAATGTGACCCATGCTTTCTGTCATCAGCGCACCTCCAAGTCTCATGTTATTACGCCTGACGGCTGTATTAAGATGAGGCCGATCGTGACGCTGAAACAGTTCCACGAAATGCACACTCGTGTTGCCAGTCTGAGTGGCTATCTTTTTCAGGTCACCATCTATGTCATGCTCCCCATCGCTATCAATACTATTACCAGCCCCACCCACAATCACTACCTGATCCTCTTTAGTAAAATCCCTACATAACCCCCCTATGTTAAAAGTCACCTGAGCCAATCCTGCATTAGGCTTCACAATGCTGGTGACCTGGTACTCACTCCCCAAAACTTCCTGCAACTGCTGGCCTACACCTCTACCATGAGAACTACCTAACAGCAGAACCTTCTTCTTCCTCTTCGACTTTGCAACTGTCCTAGCCACCGTAACTGCTGAGGTCTGCTGCATACTTCCTACATCTACAGCTACTTGTGATTCCTCTCCACTAGACTCTGACAGTTGGTCATATCTATTGGAAACACCAATAGTAAAACTATCTGAAAATCTTCTTCTCCTAGCAGATCTCTTGCCAACAGCCAGCTCCCATTCCTCAACCCCCTTCTCCCTCCTCATCCTATCTAGCTCCTCCTGTGCGTTTTTCAAATGCACCTGAAGGTCACAGACCTTACGCTCCTGCTCCTGCTCAATTTACTCTCGCTACATAACCTGCAGTTCCAGGAGAGGATCTAACCAGAATGCCCACTGGCTTCCCCACTGCATTCCCCCCAGTGAAAATACTTCGAACAAGTCTCACACCGCAATCCACTACTCACGAACCTACAGCAAAGCCCACACTTCTCACTCATGGTAAAATTTACACTTATTAAAACAAGAAAACTACTTTATCTAAGTTCCGCTACTACAATACGAAGATGTTAAAAACCTGACTACAATAATCACAAACTTACTCTACAAGGGAAGTAACTCCTATTATTAACAGTATTAATCAACAACAAATGAGAATATAACAAAAGACTAATACAGAAAGGTAATCAAACGTCTAATGATACAGTAACGAAACTGAAAACAGTTCCCAAAAGGTTCTTCTGAAATTATTTCACCGGAAAACACCAATAACACCCGTTGAAGACTACTAAAGTTCCTAAATAAACCATTGTACTCACACAATTAATTAGTACTTAGCTTTCGATGCGCCGCTACAGCTGCAACTGGTCAGCGCGGAATGTAAACACGGGTAAGAGGTTAAGTTGCTCGATACGACACACTCACAAATATCAGGTCACAACACAAGAAAGGCAGAGGCGAATGAAGAAACCACTAATAAGTCACTTATATAGTAAATACTATCACAAAAACTGTCTAAATATGTATCTGAAACCTAAAAATATATAAAAACTTAGAGAGTGATCACATACGCAGTCACTCGCTTATGACGTCACACCAAAGTTTCTCAATGAGTCGCATGTCAACACAAGCACCGAAGTCAACATTACCTTCCTTCAATTGGGCCAACTGGCGGTGAATCGAGGAAGTACAGTACATATTGACGAAACTAAAATGAGCTCTAACATGGAAATTAAGCGTTTCCGGACACATGTCCACATAACATCCTTTCTTTATTTGTGTGTGAGGAATGTTTCCTGAAAGTTTTGCCTACCTTTTTGTAACACCCTGTAGACGGCTATAGAGGAGGCGTGGTTCAATATTTCTGCGGAATAATTCCAACGACCTGTTGAAAAGAAATGTCATACGGCGAGGGTCTCCTTGCGGATAGACCCTATCGCCTGGCCACTTCAGCGTCTTGCCATCGATGAGGATGAAATGATGAAGACGACACAACACCGAGTCCCTGAACGGAGAAAATCTAGAGTCCAGCTGGGAATCGAACCAGGGCCTCCCAGTATGGCAAGCCGAGCGCTGTCCACTCAGCTACCGTTGTGGACAACGACCTGTTGAGTCCATGCCTAATCCAGTTACTGAATTACCCTGGGAAAAAGGAGGTCCTGCACGATATTAAGATGTATCCCATGACTTCTATCAGCTATGTGTAAGGTGACTTGCTTGCATGCAGCGACTATACAGCCTCATCATAGGATCTCACAGGGTTAGGCAACACTGCGACAAAAATGATGAGAACACCCATTCACCGAAATACCCCATTCACCAAAATGAGAGATGGTCTGTTAACACGTCGAGGTCTATGAACATAAATAGTGGGACAAACTATGTTGTGGAGCTTTTTGGTAGTGCCGGTTGCCTACATCAGGGGCAAGTATGCACTCATGGGAAAACCTATTGCTCTTTTTTGATTGATAGGTCTCCCTGGGGATAATCAATTCTTTTGATTGACAGCTTATGAGCCCCTGGCGATAATCCCCTTTTGATTGACAGGTCCTCGACCAATTGTTCCACCACCCTTCCCCCCCCCCTCCACCCCCCATTTCCCCCTCCCCTCCCGGCCCACCCTACATGGAAACTGGCGGCTCTGTGGTGGACAGGAAGGATCTCATGAAAGGAAATTCAATTACATAGCAGAGTATATATTGTTTATTTATAAAAAATTCAGTTTGCAGGGATTGGATCTCTCTTCCTCATCATTCTCTGCTGTTTGGGAAGATGCAGGTCTAGTAAAGAAGTAATTACATCAGTCACTAAACAGGTCTCGTAAACCCTACTCCAGTCTTCGCCATCTCCACAGCAACAAAGTGCTTATTGAATATGGTGACCTGCTTAAAATTTGGCCTGGCAATGCATTTTATTACGCCATAGGAAATCCTGTAATGTTTGAATACTTTATTAGTAGTGTAGCGCTTGACACAGTCACGTCGATTAAATATTTGGGCGTAACATTGCAAAGCGATATGAAGTGGGACAAGCATGTAATGGCAGTTGTTGGGAAGGCGGGTAGTCGTCTTCGGTTCATTGGTAGAATTTTGGGAAGATGTGGTTCATCTGTAAAGGAGACCGCTTATAAAACAACAATACGACCTATTCTTGAGTACTGCTCTAGCGTTTGGGATCCCTATCAGGTCGGATTGAGGGAGGATGTAGAAGCAATTCAGAGGCGGGCTGCTAGATTTGTTTCTGGTGGGTTTGATCATCACGCGAGTGTTACGGAAATGCTTCAGGAACTCGGGTGGGAGTCTCTAGAGGAAAGAGGCGTTCTTTTCGTGAATCGCTACTGAGGAAATTTAGAGAACCAGAATTTGAGGCTGACCGCAGTACAGTTTTACTGCCGCCAACTTACGTTTCGCGGAAAGACGGCAAAGATAAGAGAGATTAGGGCTCGTACAGAGGCATATGGGCAGTCATTTTTCCTTCGTTCTGTTTGGGAAGGGAACAGGGCGAGAAGATGCTAGTTGTGGGATGAGGTATTCTCCGCCACGCACCGTATGGTGGATTGCGGAGTATGTATGCAGATGTAGATAACGCCCATACCATTCGGTTCTAATCAAAATTTCACGCCATTCCCTCAAATTTGCCATTGTTTTACCGAAAATTAAATTATTCATTAACTTGCAAAAATCTTTCTCAATGTGACACATAGCGGAAGCTCTCTGTCTCGTATTGAGATCAATATACTCTTTCAACCAGGTTATTTGCTTCAAGGAGATAGCCCAGGTGATACTAACCTGCTCCATCCTCAATCTGAGACATTGCTGGAGATTACGATAATGAATAACGTATCTCCGCTTATTCCAAGAGCTGACATCAGTTTTGGGGTGGAGCCTCCTGGCGTAGCTAGTTGAATCGCATTGAACCTGTCGCCCAGCCAAGTGTTATTTGCCTTTGCATGCCTGTGGATACATTGGCAAAGTCCCCCAGGGATCCCTAGCTCAAAGAAAAGGAGCCTGTCAGCATCGGTCGATAATTCGATGCTGAACTTCGTTTTCTTGAGCATTGTATCCCAAGACACCAAGGTGCCATGTAATAAAGGGCACGATCCAGAGAGAATGCGGTCGTGCATAGACTCCGAAATTTCTCGAAAACTTCCGCAGGCAAGAAGACGTCTGTCTCCTAAAGTGGAGATTCCTGCCAGACATTCAAGGCATGCTCATACTCTGCATCCGTTATGGCATCACCTATAAGGTTGCTGGAGAATGCACTTATGTGTGTAGCCTGGTCTCCTTGAGTTTCGCTATACTATCCACATACTCGTATGGGAAAACACCCTTCCTCGTCACAAGTTGAAACTTTTCCCCATCGGGAAATGCAGCACGAGAGATACGCATATCCTTCCAAAGTAGAGTTTCAAGGAGTTTCTGCATAAAACATAGAGTATCAAGAAAGCAGAGCGTAATTCTTAGCGTCCTTCGTTTGGAGAATGAAATGTTTTTTTCGATGCTCTCAGGTAGGACACTGACTTGATCTTCCTCCATGCGAGAAGCAACCAAGTTTTCAACTAGAAAGTGAGCATCATAGCGGCTTAAACTATGGAAGAAAATGGGTATGTGGCTTGGTACCTGGTATTTAAAATTGCGCTACTGAACTTCCCCGTAAGACGATAGTAGTCCCTACGAGGAGTTTACTCTTTTTTGTCTAACAGAAGCCCACAAATATGATGGTCAACGGCGTTATCATACAAATCTTCATTCTCCTTCGATTTGATCATGGGAAAATTAACGCTGTGAAGCTTATCAACCAGCCATGAACGTTTTACGAACTCAGTGAGCAGCCGATGCGCAGGATTATCCCCGACATAAGATTAGAAGCGGTTGCGACTGGAATCACAGGACGATACAATTTGGTATGCTGCCACATATGGTACATGTTTCTCTATAAAGGTGGTATGTGAGGCTGTAGGGTCACAGGAGAGAGGAGGTGTTCAATGTCAGTGTACACTACAAATGGGCATCGCTCCGGGTGGTGAGCATTTTTAAACATTATGAATTTGTTTTCCTCAGTAGGCGTAATAACATATACTGGGTCCTTGGAAGCGCAATCTACTAGATGCCCCACTAATAACTTGTCTGAGGAAAAATAATTCAGGCACCTTAAGCAAATATGCTTTACATGATAATCGGTTGAAAGTTGGGAGGAAAGGAGTCTGGACATGTCTTCGATCCAAACATAATAATAATTGCCTTTGTCCCTATTTTTCTCAGCGGAGAATAAGAGCCTGTTTACATGTATCACCGGCAAATTGAGAAATGGAGTGGGCCGATGACAATATACTTCTCCTGCTCATCTGACTTGCTTGTCTTCTCAAGGCCATAATGAACCGATATACTAGTATTCCGCGCCTCAAATTTAGACATGTCCTGGATCTTGATGAGGAACTCGATACCGTCAAAGTTATAACACTTATGAATGTCAAGGTATCTATCGTATCGATATCTGCGCTGTGGATCTTTTATGTAATTTCTCTCGCAAGCCAGCAGTTGTAACAACAACAACGTTATACTATTGTACATATAATAATTTTTTCTTCTGATTTTCGATAAATTAGTGTAAGCAATGTTCTGATTTAATTTCTTTTTTTCTTTTCATGTCATTATGTTAAAGAAACTGTAAACAATTTTCGATGTGAATATTAATGTTTATGTCAAATTGCAAGCAATATTATAACAAAATGGAAATGTAAGAAATGTTGAAACTGTTGTAAGATGTTAAAGTTGTAATTGTGCGCCTGGTCCATATGTAGGCAATGTATTAGGATATGTAGAATGCAAAACCTCGGGATAATACGCTGTCTGTAGGGGAGCGGTAAAAGGTGGATGGCAGGCGAGCGCGGGAAAATGCACACGGGCGCGGCACGGCATAACGGGCTCAGCAGTAGTAGTCGGAGTTGGGCATTGGTCTGAGTAACAACGTTCTGGATCGAGGAGGCTCTCCTGGAAAACGTGGTTTCGTTGAGCCTCGGATGTGCCGTTTCCGACGCCTATACAGCATGGCAATATTCCATAGGCACTAAATGGAAAAATATTGCGACGCTAAGAAGAAGTAAGGTGCCGATACATCAAGAGCCATAGCTGTGATTGTATGTGTGCTCTGCGCCTCGCCATCTCGCCGCCCGCCAACCGCCGCATCGATACGAACAGGTTGAAACTTTTAGTACTGTATTCGTGTGGACCAGTGTTACTTTTGTTTCTGACTGTTCAATAACAACTTAACTTTTACCAGAACTGTCCTATCATTTAATTATCCTCATCACTAACCTAGACAGGGTCCTTTCCACATGTTGTGCAATCCGAGTGTCCCGAAATGAAGATTTAAAGTTTATGTTAATAATAATTACCTGCAGACCTATCTATGTTAGAATGATGTTTAAAGAACTTTGTTGTTAATTAATCAATACGTAAAGAACAAAGGTCTGACAAAGTTGGAAGATAATGTTGAAATTGGTTTAGTAATGAAGTTTAGTTAATTTGAGACAAAAATAATGGTAGTTAAATGAGCAAGAAATAAGACAAAAAGAGTAGTAACTCATATATTGGAAATCTTGAGTGCTTAACGACTTCGATAGTCAAAAATTTCAGTACAGTGATCAAAACAGTTTCAGCCCCCCCCCTTTTCTTTTCTATTCGTTTAAATTCTGAAGTGTACTGAACTGATTTGACTAGCAAAGCTAAAGTCAATATAAAACCAAAATTTATTAGTGTTTTACCTTTTTCAAAATTGACATTGTATGTACATTTCGAAAGTACTATTTCTAGGGTAACCTATGCCCGATTTTAATCAGATCAGTAGACAGTACGAAGTTCGTAGTAAACATTATAGAGTATTGTTGTGTATTTATGGCTTGTTCATAATAGTACAGAAAGTGAAATTATTAGTTCAGTAGATTTTCGGGTTCTAAAATTTACCATACTATGCAGTGTCATTACGTGTTGTTTTGTATGAACGTACATCAACTAGTACTGGGAAGAAACTCAGTTAATGCCTAATTAGGCTGGCGACCATTTTATTAACAAATTGGTAGCATATGCTGTGTTGTTTCTTGTCCGTCCTAACGTGTAGTTGCACTTGAGACTTGCTTGACGTATCATTGTTCAAATGGTTCATATGGCTCTGAGCACTATGGTACTCAACTGCTGAGGTCATAAGTCCCCTGGAACTTAGAACTACTTAAACCTAACTAACCTAAGGACAACACACACATCCATGCCCGAGGCAGGATTCGAACCTGCGACCGTAGCGGTCGCGCGGTTCGAGACTGTAGCGCCAGAACCGCTCGGCCACCAGCGGCCGGCGTATCATTGTTGGTACTAAGTGGGTGAAAGTCTGATTTTGCCTCCATTCTGGTACACGCGGTCAACATATATACCAAAATCCTTTTTTATAAGGTGAAGCCCGTCAACTTACCATAGTACAGGCTTTAAAGAGTATCGTGAGCCAGAGCGTAGTGTTACACAGTGACCATGCAGAACAAGCCCGATCCATATCATTTTGGACTTTAATACATGCATGCTTATCAGCTACCTCTTTAGGTAGCTTGATATAGCTAGACCCTCTATTTAGCTGATCACAGATGTTAATGTGGATGTTCAGGTGTAGTATTCGGATGAATGCCTTAGCTGACCCTTTCACTTCCATCTCGGAAAACCAGGCCAGTGTAGCACTCAAGGTGGATTTACGAAACCACTCGGCAATTGACGTGCTGCACGTTATCGCGACATTATCCCCCAAAGACCATGAAAACTTGTCACTTCAACGCCAGAGGCAACTTTTGGGTGGTGCCACGGTTCGGTGCAGAGTACCGCACTGCATTGAATGGCAGGATACCATGGATCATTGACTACCTTGAGGACCTCCTTTTCCACGAAAGGAAGGCACGCCCTTAGAAAACGAGCATGGTATCAGTATCCTCCTGCCGGATTCTCGGTCCTTGTGAAATCTCCTCCAAGGCATCTGCAATTACCGAGTGCTCTAACTGCGATATGATATCACTGACCTGATGTCCTTCACTAAAAGGACAGGAGAGGGAACAGCCACTAGCCACAGAATCGTTGCTATTACTAATATTATGACTACAACTAGTCGATAACGTTGCTTGTGGTGGTATGTTTTAGGTTACGTGCTGTCCCTCACGAGATCGACGAGGACGTAATGGCAGTGAGGGAGCAGAAGACGCTGCAGAACTGGGCCGCTGTGAGCAGCCTCTTTGCTACAGCCCTGACCCGTTAACCTGAGGGGACCATGGACGCCAGAGTGGTGCCATGGCTGTTGCTACCGGCGTGGTGGCGGTGGTGGGAGCGCCTACAGCGGCGACTTCCCACATGACGACTCGCGGAGTTCTTGTCGGCAAAGCACGTCGCACACGATCTCGTATCGATGTTACAGTCTTTGCTGCCCCAGGTACCCGAGCCAGGTCGTATTGTAGGGATTGCCCAGCCTGATACAGCCCCTGTAGAATAATATTTTATTTTCTTAAGTGCAACGTTCCAGATATCGGTTATGCTGCTACAGGAAAAGAAATAATACTGATCATTTGTAAGCAGAATGAGTATTTACTACCTATTTCACTCTGGCTCCCTGGCCGCTCCCTCATCTACTCACGACGACGGTCTACCTCCATCTCTTCTACCCTCTGTGGTATTTTGTCCTCGCCTGAATTGGAGAGGGCCCATCATTTCAACCCCCTATATCGTCTGCAATATAATGATCTAATAATAAAAAAGCATACACACACACAGAAACCACAGGAAACAAAAATATATTTTTTAGAATATATACTTACATGAAATCTGCTCTTGTATATCACAGCACATACCCCTCCCTGTTCCCCTTTTCATCTGACAGGAAACCATCTACCATATTGCATATATGATGAAATTTTATTACATATACACAGTAATATGGACATGAAAAAAATGGATAATTACACTCAAACAATATGAAATTCTTAGCGAAATAAAAAAGAAGTAACGTTTATCGAGTATGGTCCTCAAAATCACCCATGGCAACAACAATATAATACAGTAATGATAAATATCTATGTAAACCACTTATGATGGTATTACTGCTCCTGTTGGCCCTCCACCTCCAGCTCTTCCACGATTTGGTGTGTGTGTGTGTGTGCTAAAACAACAACAACAAAAAATTAACACCTAAATCTGAACTTGATTCCGCGAAACTTTTTACGAAAATATACACTGAAAAACCCGATCTCATCTTATGAAATTAAATATATTCTTACCTGGTATTTCCCATTGTCTTGGGCGTTGGAAATGCCGCATGTTGCTACTCATTGCATATTTTTTTAATTTTTATTTTTTTTAATAAACCAGTAGTACACACACACACACACACACACACACACACACACACGAGCGAGAAAAACACAGTCGAGCTGATCCCACTGCGGACGACAGCAGAATGAGAGTGTCTGCACCGCTATGAGGGTTTATATAACCTCCACCTCTCCACCCGCAATTTTACCCGGGGAACCAATAGGAGTGAGACATTCTACCTCACCTGCGTGTGAATGCTGGTCGGAGCACGAAGGACAAGTTGGTGCTGGTCTGGCAGGCTGCAGTTTTTGCGAGCTCTCGATTCCGGTCGGAAAAACCCCAGCTTCCAGTCTGCACAACACCTTGCGATGAACTGTGGCCACGGGCGGGCATACCGCCACTTTGCAGTTAACCAGTTACGAGTGAACCTCGAGTGGGAAGCTACTCTGTTAGTATACAAATGGTTCAAATTGTTCTGAGCACTACGGGACTTAACGTCTGAGGTCATAAGTCTCCTAGAACCTAGAACTACCTAAACCTAGCTAACTTAAGGACATCACTCACATCCATGCCCGAGGCAGGATTCGAACCTGCGACCGTAGCAGTCGCGAATTTCCGGACAGAAGCGCTTAGAACCGCTCGGCCACCGCGGCCAGCTGTGATAGTGTATTTAACAGTATTTTGCAGGATCGTATTCAGAGTTTCGATGCGGTGTATTTGCGTTCATTTATTTTAGCGATGTATTATTTTTTCGAGTGTATTTTGCCATATTGTATTTCTGTTACATGTGCACCTGGGAACAGTGCAGTGTTTTGTGTGATGGTATATTTGACACAAGTTGTTTAAAGCAACATTTACTGAGGGGTTAAATACTTTGGCTAATTGGTTTATGCATTCAAATGGTTCAGAGTAGTGGAGGAGGGCAGAGAGGTTTAAGAAGTGCGCCACAATCTTTTTTAAAGACAGTGGTGGTGTACATCGCAAAATTGACGCAAGCTACTGTACAGCGATGTTTTTGAAAGTGCATTTAGAGCCATATTCAGTTGGATTTAGTAGCGCCTGAAGTAGCTCGTGCTCAAAGACAAGTGTATTTCCCATAAAAGCGTGCGAAGTGTCTCAGGGACAGTTTCATAGTGTGTCGTGGTCTTTTATTTTAGAGTGTGTTCAAGTGGGGCACTGGAGGTATTCCTCGGAACTGTTTTAATATTCTCGTGTCATCTGCAAACTTTTCTCTATCTGTCTTTCTCTCTCTCTCTTTGTGCAGAGGTACATTTAATTCCTTAGATATCTTAAAGTTATGTATGTCACGATATTCCACAGCACCAGAAGTAATAGCTCCAGAAGCAGTTCGTGAAATACAGCACAAGGAAGTGTATCAGGAGGGCAGGGGCAGTTTAGAGTCCATGGTGAAATCGATTCTCAGGCAGCCATTTGCCTTGGAAGGGCGGAGTTATACCGTGCGTCAGTATTCTGCAGGCATTTACCGGGTAAACGCTGCTTCGTTTGCGATTCGGTCCGACCACGACTGACGGCGCTTGCAGGCCCTGCAGGATACGAGGAGAAACAGAGAGAGAGCACATGTTTGGCAGGAATTTCTCGGATGCTTTTGTTCGAGGATTAGTGTGATATCTGGTCTGTCAGTAGTGGAGCCTGAGCAGTCTCTCCTGGACGGGCACGTGGCGTGTTGCTTTGCAGAACCGTGAATGAGCTGCGTGGGCAGTGGCTCGAGCCGGTTTTGGGCGCGGTCCAGTGGACAAGGAATGGCGGACGCTGTGTGCTTCGCGATCGAACGATTTTCAACAGTGTAATTACTTGTGATGAGTCTTTCATGATGGTATTTCTTCCACCATCAGAAAAAAAGCGATCGATGTAATTAATTCTTTACTAGGCCTGCATCTTCCCAAACAGCAGAAAATGACGAGCAAGAGAGATCCAACAACTGCAAACTGAAATTTTATAAATAAACATTACTCCCCCTGCTATGTAATTGAATTTCTTGACATTTCGTTCCCTTCCACTACAGAGCTATCAATTTCAACGTAGGGGAGGGGAGGGGAGGGTTGGGGGTTTACCAGAGGGGAGGGATTAATTAATTGAACAATAATTAAGTACTGAATCCAACTGATAAGAGTGAGAAGGACTATTCCCTAACTCAGGCCTCAGAGTGTATCCATATCAGTGAGGGGAAGGAGGGAGGTTGGAGGTTTCCTGAGGGGCTGGGTTCAGGAGGTGGAGGGGGTCATAAACTGTCAATCAAAAGGATGGATTATCACCAGGGGGTCATTTTCTGTCAATCAAAACAGGTTTGCCCCTGAGTGCATACTTGCCCCTGATCTAGGCAACCCGCACTAACTAAACGCTCCCAAACATAATTTTTACCACTACTTATGTTCACGGACCTCGATGTGTCAATAGGTCATCTCTCGTTTCGATGAAGGGAGGCGTTCAATCAGTGGTGCCGCGTCCGTTGCAGGGATAAGCTCGTTAGTGTGTGTTGTTATACAGCAGGTTTAGGAGTCTGATTGTTATATTCCTCTTAAAAGACGTTTGAAAGATCGATTCGTGATTACAATAGTCAACAAATTTAAACGTTTTTTCTGCACCTAACTTGTAAATGAGTGTACCTACCCAATTTTAGGGTGCTGAATTCATTGGTGGAATTAGTTTTTCTCTATCACGTTACAATTGCTAGATATACAGCTGAATCAATAACTATACTGGCAAGTATTCACACACAACGATTACATATTCAAAAGTTTAGAATTCAGTACAATTTAATATGTGTATTCGACATGACGCCAATAGGTCATCTATATTAGCTCAACTTTAACCTTCTTTGGCATTCGAAAAGTGTCACAGAGATGCTCTTCTTTTGTCTGCCGTTTCATTACTGTCTCTGACAATATGCCAGCAATATTTGCCCCCATCGAAGGGTTCCAGTAACTTTCATAACGATGTTCCATTGTACAGATGTCTTGGTGAAAGCGTTCAACCTCCTCATAGCTTACAGTTCGCAAATTTCCTGGAGAGAGAGCAAGGGTGGAAATGTACAAAGTGATATTTAAGTGACATTCTAGATCCAATGTTATTGTAGCTGTCAGGCAGACCATTGAGAAGGGAAACACAGTTGTCACTTTTCTGTTGTCATTTACTTTGAAAGACGACCAAACTGCTAATTCGATATTTGTAAATCCTTTAATGGTTACAAACGCGCTGTATGTACATATGAAAACTTAGTCTAGTTTTGCTTGAATGCTCTGCAAGGTATATGAGATGAAACATCGTCTTCAGGCACACAGCACTTCACTGGAACACCGAATAGAATGGCTCACCATTTTCCTTGTTATGGGGGAATGTATGTTCTTCAACAATGACCCCATAGTTCTCAGTAAGTAAACACACCAGCCATTTGCGTTAGTCTAATTTAATGACCCTTAAGGAAACAAACTGTTCACTTGGGCACATGTTTTGCTTATTTAGATCATAATTAATGGGTAATTACTGTAATGATAATTACCATAATTTATGGGCAAGATGGCCACGTAGTCGCTTCATATTTACTAAGGTGTGCAAGGATTTTAGTGATAACTATTATTGCTAAATCAAAGTAATTTGTGACCCGGGAAAAACGATGCCCCCACCGTCCCCAATCGCTGCTATCAGTGATTTCCCCCCCCCCGCCCCACCCCTCCCACCGCCACCACCACCACTGCCGCCACTGCTCCTTAGCGTCCCTGAGATTGTCACTCTTAATGTAGATCTCACTGGAGCAACAGCAGCAGCAGCAAATTCAGGTGATACTGCAAATTTGCAGCACAGCGCAACACCCAAAGGTATTGACCTAGTTTTCACAAATGTTTGGCACCACACGACATTATCTGCAGTTTCGTGGCTACTTTTTAACAATTTTTAAGAAGACGCACATTTCATTGCTATTTTATTGATTTCCCCCACTTTTTAAGAAGATACACATATATGCCGGGCTCTTTGTTATTTCTCCCCACTTTTCAAAAATATATGTAAGTATGTGTTTTGTAGCTAATTTTGCCGGCCGGGGTGGCTGAGCGGTTCTAGGTGCTACAGTCTGGAATCGCGCGACCGCTACGGTCGCAGGTTCGAATCCTGCCTGGGGCATGGATGTGTGTGATGTCCTTAGGTTAGTTAGGTTTAAGTAGTTCTAAGTTCTAGAGGACTGATGACCTCAGAAGGTAAGTCCCATAGTGCTCAGAGCCATTTGAACCACTTTTTTAGCTAATTTTGCGGTTTTATCAAAAAGGAAAAAACAAATGTTGATAATGGTTTTGTGTAAATTTTACTGATTTCTTACGAAGATGCACATAAATATGGGCGTGTAAATACCACCTCCATACATGCCCTGCAAACAACTCTATGTAGGACTCTAATTACAGTTTTCGGATAATTTGACCGATTTTTCGAGAAGGCAAAAGTAAATAATTTACTGTGAATGTATAAAAAATTTATTTAATATCTATTCTGTAAGCACACACCCCGGCTTTAAAGACATTTTTCTTACTATTCCGCAAACGGCTACATTTTTTATGTGGACACGAATAAAAATCTTCATCAAGGAATCATCACATGGTGGAAACGTAATAAATTGCACGGATATTCCGCATTAAACCATTTTTATTTAACAACAATATTTCCACCAGACATATATTTCAATAGAAACGAAATTATCACTTGCAATTTCAGTGTGTGACGCAACTACCAGCTCTCCTATCACTATATGATTATAGTGCACATGTAAAAGAAGTAACGGCTGATACATTTCTACAGAATTAGTGTAGACTTCGCTAATATGCTCCACGACACTTGCGCCACTACCACCAGGATGAGAACAGGAGAGCTATGCAATGCACTAAAAAAAGAGTGGCTAACATTACTTTTTTACTTAAAACTGGAAAAAAATGAAGCAGTATCTCTCTCGGTCTGGTCCAGTTACATTCTGCCGTTACACAGCGGTCAACTGTTGCATCGCTACTGTAGTACATTCCAAAGGCAACTTGCTCTGCACGTGGATAAACAAAATATTACGGTTACAGAGCTCGAACTGTTCTGGCTGACTGGCGATGGGGGCTCACCACCTCCTCCAATCTCTCTCACCCACCCAACGCCAGGGAGAGGGGGAGGGGGGGGGGGGGCGGGCGAGAGAAGCGGTGTTCCCGGCGATACAGTCAGCCTCTATGAGCGATGAGAGTATTTTGATTAAAAAAGTGAGTAATGCACCTCCTTTCCACTATTCGAGCAGATTGTACACGTGAATTTGCATCCCTCCAGTCGCCTGTGATCTACCTTTCCGGTGGTAATTACTGTAGCCGTTTGATATCGGCCATGTAAGTAACGACTGAAAATAACTACTCCCTTAAGAATTCATGGGGATGACTCATAATTGAAAAAGAATAAAGGAATATCATAGACACTTAGCGGCAGAATAAGAACTATTTGCTTCGAAGAGACAGGGTGTGGAATTCAACTACAGCCAGTAATGATTGATTATCTAATATCGAAAGGCACTCTTTGCTTGAATAGCAAAAATTGCACGGTTCCTACTAAATGCTAACTGAGTGAGTGGTCACAGGAAGGAGAAAATCCAACAATCGATCTCTCACATATGTTTAAACTGCTGTGAGAACTGAACACACATTGATGAATGGAAGAAGTAAACACATATACATCAGCAATGCTATGTCTATTGGAAAATAACTGATCGTGTTTCGGTGACTCAGTGGTTATGTGCTACACTATATCCAAAGATGTAGGATTCGATGGAATGTGAGTATTAAGATTTTTTGCACTTGTCACGTTTTCGATCGGTAGCAATGTTTGTTAACGTGCAAAATGACGAGGAGCACTATGATTCGTAGCCACCGTTAAATTGTAGGTGCCTCTAACTGAATGCGTACACCAAGTGGTGTGGGAATTGTATTTCCTTTCGTCTTCTGTTTGAATTCTCGCTACTAAGCCACTATCTCGGAACTCACAACCCGGTATACGGAACCAGGTACCATTTAAGAACCCCTGTCAAACGGATTCTAGTAGCGACAAAAATTAGGGTTTCACGTAATTTTTAACATAATTTAAAAATTAAAATTCTGACGTAATCTACTTATTAGTAGGTATAATATTATGTTAAACGTTTAACACAATAAGGCAAATGTTACAGTTCCCAACCATATGTTTGTCCTGCGGCAGTGTAACTAACGGCGTGCAAGTACCGGGACTTCATTCAGCCAGTATCTGAAAACGAGAGAATTTAGCGGCTTCCATCAAAGTTTAAACATAATTTCATACCTGTACGAAACTTTTTGTCGCTGACGTTCGTCACAAAATGATGAAAGGAAAAAAGTTTATTACTTACCACATTTTTGATATTCACTTCGTAATACTTCAGCATCTGATATGACGTTTTACTTTATTACTTCCTTACTATCAAATTTCATCTAAAAACAATCTGCAGACAGTGTCCATCTATATCCTGAATGTATATGCAAATTTATATCATTGTATTTTACATTACATCATCGTATCGAGTGGTTACAATTAGTGTACCCACACACAGAGATCCAGTGTGGGCTGTAATTATCATATGGCAGCGAAACTTAGTAGATATTCTAGTGCGGTTAACCGGAACCGATTTACGCCGACAAAAAAAAATTATTCCATTTTTGTCATACAATGAAGGCTTTTCACGACCGGATGTTTCAGCTGCCGAGAATTCTTCCGGGTTGTATGGCCGTGGTCCATGAAACTCCTCTATCCCTCACGTTTCGACCAAAGCAGAATTCTCGGCAGCTGTTCCGTTTTTGGCCACCAGGTGTAAATCTGGCTCTACGAATGCAAGATTGATTTATAAAACTGTTTCCATATGTAATGGACGTCGGTAGAGAATTCCAAACAAGTGAGAAAAGCATAATTTTGATTTTATTACTAAGCGCCAATTATACAATTTGTTCAACAAGAGCTCCGGAGAGGTCAACGAGATCCGTAAAACGACGTAATCGATAGTTGCTCCAAACAGTTCTGGTGGAATCTGAGCGACGTGTTCCTGGCATTCAGATCAGGTAGAGATCGAACGTGGTAAACGCATTCTCTTAGATATCCCCAGAAACAAAAGCCACACGGATTCGGGTCAGTTGATGTTGCAGGCCACCCATCTGGAAAACCTCTGCAGATAACACGCTCCTGGAAGGTTGAATTAAGCGGATTTTCACTTGGATGAGCGACATGTGGTGTTGCCTCATCTTGCACGAAAGCAGTGATCTCCAAACAGCTGCGCTCTGCCACAACAGGAATCACATACTGTACGAGGAGGCCTCGATAACGTGCACACGTCACGATACTCCTGACAGACCCTCTGGGTGTATTCTTTTCAAAGAATAGCGGACCGCGAATGAAGATGCTTGTGAATTCATACTACTCAGTCATGTATGATGAGTCCAGTGGCTCTATGTGCACAACACGTGGTTTAATAGTACCCGAAATTAGGCAGTTATGTGTAGTTACTGCACTTGGTAGTGTAAGATGTGCCTCATCACTCCATAAAACAATTCGCAGCCACGTGTCATCAACGTCGATCCGTGCCAGAAACCAAGGAGCAAATTCCGAACGCTGCTGCGGATTAAGGTGTTTCAGTTGCTGCATCGTGTGGATCTTGTACTTGTACCAGTGAAAACAGACTGGAAAACTTTCCATACTGTTGACAGTGGAATGGACTGTTGTTGTGATACTGCATGATCTCCATGGGCAGTTGCAGCCACTTCATCAAAAATTTCCACCGAAATAGCAAGTTTTCCTCTTTGAGGAACCACATTAAGCTCACACGTGTTTCCTAATTTAATTTTCTTGTTTAAACTATTTAATGACATCGGGCCTCTCTTTACACCTTTCGAGTTGGCTATACTCTCTCAGTGCCGTTCACATAAAACAGTTTCACTAAGAGCACACTAGCTCTCTTCTCGATAGCCATACTGTTCGCTCGCGTTATGGCTTGTCAACTGACGGCGTGGATGTCATACCACCGTACAAACAGTGTGCAGTGGCAAATTTGCACCTGGCCTCAGCTGGAATTAATTATTACTTTTTATTAATAATTTAAACGTTTATCATTGGGTTTATTATGTAGCAACTAATAAATATTATCCATTATTTTATCAACGTTATTAATGTCTCTATTAGTATTTCCAGGTGTATTTATTAATAAGCAAATTACTATTATTGTAATAGTTATGTAATATTTTTGGTATGTGTTGTTCCTGGTTACATGTAAAAGAGGGCCAGAAGGCCATAAACTGGCCAGGCTAAACGAGCAATAAATTGCTTTTCGGCGTTAATCGGCTCCCCACTAACGGATTAGCATATCTGCGAAGTTTCGCCTCCATATGATACTTACAAGCCCACACTTGAGTTCTGTGAGTAGCTGCACTTTCATTATACCCACCTGGTACTATCCAGGTTACCATATTTCAAAATTTGGCATAATTGCCGGAGTGAAACTTGTTCAAAACTTGTTTTAACGTACAGTCAGTGTTTTAAACACAACAGAAACACAGAATTTAAGAGATAAGGGGCTTTAGTAGCTGGTAAAAGACACAAATATCCGTGTTTACGGATTTAATAGACATTAATATCAACAAAATCAAATCAAGGATAATGTAATGCAGTCGAATTATGTGTTGCCGAGGAAATTAGATTAGGAAACTTAAAGTAGTTGATGAGCTTTTCTATTTGGACAGCAAAATAACTGATGATGGCCGAAGTGTAGAGATATATAATATAGGCTAGCAATGCCAAGAAAAGCATTTCTGAAGAAGAGAAATTTGTTAACATCAAATACAGATTTAAATTTTAAGAAGTTTACTGAAGGTATTTGTTTGCAGTGTAGCCATGTACGGAAGTGAAACATGGAGGATTAACAGTTTAGATAAAAGGAAAACAGAAGCTTTCGAGATATATTGCTACGGAAGAATGTTGAAGATTAGATGGGTATATCACGGAACAAATAGGAAGTATTGAATAGAATTGAAGAGGTAAGAAATTAGTGGCACAACCTGACCAAAAGAAGGTATCAGTTGATAGGACACATGCTGAGACATCAAACGATCGCCAATTTAGTACTGGAGGGAAGCGGGGGGAGAGGAGGGGAGGTCAAGAAATGAGTTTTTTTCTTATTTATTTATTTATTTTTTGAGTCATTTGTCTTCTGAGTGGTTTGATGCGGTCCGCCACGAATTGCTCTCCTGTGCCAGCCTCTTCATCTCGGAGTAGCACTTGCAACATAGTGAAACATTGACTCTGGGGAAACAGCAACAGAAGAGAATCGAGCGTTTGAGACGTGGTGCTACAGAAGAATGTTGAAAATTAGGTGGACTGATAAGGTAAGGAATGAGAAGATTCTGCGCAGAATCGAAGAGGAAAGGAATATGTGGAAAACACTGGTAAGGAGAAGGGACAAGATGCGAGGACATCTGTTAAGACATCGGGGAATGACTTCCATGGTAGTAGAGGGAGCTGCTGAAGGCGAAAACTGTAGAAGAAGACAGAGACTGAAGTACATTCAGCAAATAATTGGTACTCAATCATTTTGCATACCCGTTATCAGCTTTCTAGGTTCCCTGTCACGTTCAAGCTCTTGACATTTCACTTCCCGGCTCGTAGGACGTTATCCTTCCGTTTATTTAATCATTTTCTCGTGGTCACTTCCCCCTTGGCATCCCCCTCTCGGAAATCCGAATGGCGGACTGTTCCGGAATCTTTTGCCAATGGAAAGATCATTATGAAACTTTTTCAATTACACGCCACACGTCGTGTTGATACACATTATGTGTGTTTAATACAATGGTTTCCATTACCTTCTGCATCCTCATGCCGTTGATCATTGCTGATTCTTCCGCCTTTAGGGGAAGTTTACTACACCAAGGACCAACGAGTGCCCTGAATTTCCGTCCACTCCTCCGCCCTCTTTAACAAGGCCGTTGGCAGAATAAGAGTGACTTCTAATGCCGGAAGTCTTTGGCCGACAATGCTGATTATTAATCAAAGTTAAGCGGTGCCAGGTTTCGAATACAGGACCGTTTTGATTACTACTTAAAGACGCTACCTCTAGACCAGATGAATACAGAATGAAATTTTCACTCTGCAGCGGAGTTTGCGCTGATATGAAACTTCCTGGCAGATTAAAACTGTGTGCCGGACCAAGACTCGAACTCAGGACCTTTGCGTTTCGCGGGCAAGTGCTCTACCATCTGAGCTACTCAAGCACGACTCACGACCCGTCCTCACGGCTTCAGTTCTGCCAGTACCTCGTCTCCTATCTTCCAAACTTCACAGAAGCTCTTCTGCGAACCTTGCAGAACCAGCAATCCTGGAAGAAAGGATATTGCGGAGACATGGCTTAGCCACAGTCCGGGGGAAGTTTCCAGAATGAGATTTTCACTCTGCAGCGGGGTGTGCGCTGATATGAAACTTCCTGGCAGATTAAAACTGTGTGCTGGGCCGAGACTCAACTCGGGACCTGTGCCTTTCGCGGGCAAGTGCTCTACCATCTGAGCTACTCAAGCACGACTCACGACCCGTCCTCACGGCTTCAGTTCTGCCAGTACCTCGTCTCCTATCTTCCAAACTTCACAGAAGCTCTTCTGCGAACCTTGCAGAACCAGCAATCCTGGAAGAAAGGATATTGCGGAGACATGGCTTAGCCACAGTCCGGGGGAAGTTTCCAGAATGAGATTTTCACTCTGCAGCGGGGTGTGCGCTGATATGAAACTTCCTGGCAGATTAAAACTGTGTGCTGGGCCGATACTCAACTCGGGACCTGTGCCTTTCGCGGGCAGGTGCACTACCATCTGAGGCAAAGATCCCGACATCAAGTCTCGGTCCAGCAAACAGTTTTAATCTGCCAGGAAGTTCCAGATGAATACAGTAAGTAAATTGAGAATGGTGTAGGTTGCAGTAGTTCTTCTGAGATGAAGAGCGTCGCAGGTTATAAAGTAGCACGGTGAGCTGCATCAAACTACTCTTCGGACTCACGACAACAACAACAACAACAAAAAGAGCGAACACTAATAGCAAGAAAGAAATTGGAAATATCTATCGGAACTTAACATTTTCATTTGCTTCACCGCAGGCTTACAGTTTCAGGGTGCTGAAAATTATGGTATTTCATTTATGAGAAGTAAAGGAAAAGAGGCTCGCAAGTCCTGGTTTAGGGACTGAGACTGCAATAAGAAACACTCGTCTTTCATCAACTGCTTTCATGAGCGATGAGGAAGCGCGATAGAAAGGGAGCCGCTTGTCTGGAGTGACGGGGCCGGCTTGACGTTTATTACGTTCTGAGCCGACGGGAGGGTGTTTGTGCAACGGCTTCCCACGCTGCCTTCCCCGGAGCAGGCGGCGAGACGCGCAACAGGCGCGGCAATGCTTCCTGCCCTGTCGGAGAACACCATTCTCCACGATCGCTCAGCATCTTCAAAAATACTTTTCCGTTTGTACGTGGGCACCTTGCAATAATTTCATCATTTTTAGCGTTTCGTTCAACAGCAAAAAATTTCTTTCGGTAATTATTTTGCTGTCCATTAAAATTGCAACGCCACGGAAGCGGCATCAACAAAGCGAAAGTAGCATGAAGTAGCTGCATACAGAGTAAATCGTAATTCTCGCTCAAGGATGCCACGGCACGATTCTTTAGCACTACGAAATTGTACAGGGTGGGGCAAATAAATGAGGCCCAAAGACACAATTCTAGGGTACAAAGAAACGCAGAAAAAGAAAGGATATACAGTACTAACCAGACTACAGCAGATGTTGACAGTGACCACGATTCATCTCTTGGTATTTTTGAGCCCTGCTCAGAAAGATGCTGAATGCGAATCGAAGCTGAACTCCTGGAATTGCTGCAGTGTCATCTGAAATATTCTGCTGCAGTTCTTGAAGACTTTGAGGGTTGTTGCGTTACACATTAGACCTGACGGCTTCCTACGCAAAATATTCACGCACTGACAGATCAGCTGACCTGGGTGGGCAGCTAGGCCCGCGACTGGCCTCTGCAAACGACTCTGTCAGACGTGATGATTGGGTAAATGTGCTCCAAATGGTTCAAATGGCTCTGAGCACTATGGTACTCAACTTCTGAGGTCATCAGTCCCCTAGAACTTAGAACTACTTAAACCTAACTAACCTAAGGACATTACACACATCCATGCCCGAGGCAGGATTCGAACCTGCGACCGTGGCGGTCGCGCGGCTCCAGACTGTAGCGGCTAGAACCGCTCGGCCAATCCGGCCGGCATGTGCTCCAAGGTTCGGCAGGCTGTATGGGCAGTTGCTCCATCCTGTTGAAAGTAGCTGTAGGTCTTTTCCTCCTTCGTTAATGATGACACAAATAGTTTCAAAAAGTTGGCAGTGTAACGCGCCGAAGTCAGCATCTGATGAAAGAAGTTGGGATCGATAATGCAGCGTGCAGACACTGCACGCCGAACACCAACCTTCTGATCATGTAATCGTTTTTCGTGCAAACTACGCGGGTTCTAACCTGCCAATAATCTGCAACTGTGATTCTGTGAGCTGACATATTGTCTCAGATGAAACCAGGCTTCGTCAGACAGAAAAATCACATCAATGTCCAAGCCATTCATTGTTATCTCAGTGAACAGCCACTCAAAAAACTAGAGGCTATGAGGAGCATCTGCTGGCTTAGCTACATGAACAACGGACACTCGATGGGGATGCAACTGCAGATCCATGAGGAGTATTCGTCCGCATCATCGACATGATATGCCGGTCTCTTGCGACAGGCGTCGGGTTGATTTGGTAGGACTCTGGTGAACTGTAGACACATTTTCTGGTGTGCGGGCACTTTCTGGAATGGCTTCTGACGTTCAAAAATGGTCCTGTCTTATACCACTTCCGGACTAAGTGTTTCGTGCACTCTTTGCTGGCATTTTGACACCATTTAAATTCTCTGCAAACAACTGACTACACCGTTTCTACAGCTTTATTGTCAAGTAACTTTCCAAAACGAACACCTGCTGCTCCACTGTATTATCGCACCATTTGCACTGCTCCACTCACACTGACAGCCACCACTGCGCTCTAAACCGTTGTGGAGCACTGGGCGGGCGTACATGTGGTGTGTGCGTCATTGGGTGTGCTCATTCACGTCCAATCGTCTTCGCTTGTCCGGGCCACTTTATTTACTCCGCCCTGTACACAACAAAATTTCCTCCCATTTACACAAAGATCTTCCTTTCCTTTTCTTTTTTTTTTTTCAAGTTCCAATCCATCGCGAAATCCAAACCACAGTGAAAATCAGAAGTATTTTCTTTGCAGCATTCAACTACTTCACTGCATACCTGAGGTACCTCTTCTGACATTTGTTGTAGCGTTGTATCAACTTTACAATACAGTAGCCGTCTAGGATTACCCTCAGATCTCTACGCTGGTGTCCAGCTCCTTGTCCGTCCAGCCAGCGGTTTATGTGATCAAAGACATCAAAATCATAGGGAGCCGTGCCGAGGCTGTATGGTGGGTGATCAAACACTTCGCATCGAAAACGCTAGAGGAGCGTCTTTGTTGCAGTTGCAGTGAGTTACTGCACCATTGCCGCACTTGGTTGTGACGCATGGCAATTACATTATGTGGGCTGTGTGAAATTAGGCGGACACCATCGGCAAATAATAAGACGCACTCCATACTTAGCGGGAGACTGTTGTTCTAGGCACCTACAGGGTGTTTCAAAAATGACCGGTATATTTGAAACGGCAATAAAAACTAAACGAGCAGCGATATAAATACACCGTTTGTTGCAATATGCTTGGGACAACAGTACATTTTCAGGCGGACAAACTTTCGAAATTACAGTAGTTACAATTTTCAACAACAGATGGCGATGCAAGTGATGTGAAAGATATAGAAGACAACGCAGTCTGTGGGTGCGCCATTCTGTACGTCGTCTTTCTGCTGTAAGCGTGTGCTGTTCACAACGTGCAAGTGTGCTGTAGACAACATGGTTTATTCCTTAGAACAGAGGATTTTTCTGGTGTTGGAATTCCACCGCCTAGAACACAGTGTTGTTGCAACAAGACGAAGTTTTCAACGGAGGTTTAATGTAACCAAAGGACCGAAAAGCGATACAATAAAGGATCTGTTTGAAAAATTTCAACGGGCTGGGAACGTGACGGATGAACGTGCTGGAAAGGTAGGGCGACCGCTTACGGCAACCACAGAGGGCAACGCGCAGCTAGTGCAGCAGGTGATCCAACAGCGGCCTCGGGTTTCTGTTCGCCATGTTGCAGCTGCGGTCCAAATGACGCCAATGTCCACGTATCGTCTCATGCGCCAGAGTTTACACCTCTATCCATACAAAATTCAAACGCGGCAACCCCTCAGCGCCGCTACCATTGCAACACTATAGATTGTAATCAATATCGCTGACAGCGCTCTGCGCCCTCGGTAACAGACTCTCTAGTTGGACGGACTAGCAGTTAGCTGTTAGCAAGCGGCGGTTTGTACATGTGTCCTTCATGGAGACTCAATCTTGGTAGGACATGCATTGTAAAATGAAGATGGCTGTAGTTGGTAATGTCTCGGTAGTGGAATTATTGACGACTATATAATTTTTGGAACTGGATGTCACATGAATAAGGTAAAATCTACTAAATACATTGTTTGCTCTTCAACAAAATCTTTCTTTTGCTAACCATATTCTTTTTACTAGTTAGAGGCTATAGTAGTTAGAATCTTTCTATTTAGCTGGCCGTAGTTGCCGCTTGCTGTAATTGCAGTAGTTCGTGTTATGAAGATTTTCTGTGAGGTAAGTGACTCATGGAAAAGTATGGGTTATTGTTAGGAGTTCTTCCAATTCAGGGCCATTCTTTTGTGTTAATTATTTGAAGTCATATTGTCGTTATAGAGCAGTCAGATTCCGTTGGGCTTGTTTATTATGGGTAATAAATGAATAGGTTAAGTTTGAGTTGTAATTGTCTGCGAAAATTCCGTAGACCAGCCTTGAAATGCTAAAAATAAGTAACGAGACAGTAGGGTCAGTTTCACTCCATTGTATCCAATTTAAACAAACATATCTGTAACATATACAGCTTCTTTGAAACGAAAGTGTAAATGAAATGTAGAGTGGAGAGCATATACATCAGGCAATAGTACGCGGACCTGTAACAGCTATATCGTCCCTGTAAGTACAATTCACTGTCAGAAATTCTTGTGCCTTTCATAAATCAACAATTTATATCACTATCAAAAGACGTAAAATAAGCGACACTGCCCTTGGTCTGCGACTGTGAACAGACGTCGGTATTCTTCACCAACACCAGGCATGTAAATAAACACTTCTCCACATGAAGATGGTGGTGTGAACCATCGAAACTCATAGTGGCAAAATAAACAAATGACTGCCACAGGAACTGTTTTATTTGTGTTTATCAACAGTCGCAGCCCTCATAATGCCGTCCCTTATGGACGAAATACTCATGGGCACTATGGTTCTTGGCGCGCTGTAGACAAGATGGAAGTAACTTATTTCCCACAATTTTACGGGTGACTAGACGTCGTACACCAACGCAAAATCAAAACTGCAGTCAATGCAGTGGCGTCATTCAAGTTCACCCACCAAAAAAAGTTTAAGCAGTTTCCGTTATCGAATCGAAAACTGATAGCTACGGTTTTTTGGGAGAGAAAGTGCATCCTTTTGACCGATTTCCTGGACCGTGGATCAAGAACTACAGCTGGAGCAAACTCTGAAACGCTAACCACACCGAGACTAGCCATCCGAAACCGACGCCGCTGGAAACTGTCGTCTGGCATAATCTTCCTTCACGACAACGCACTTCCTCACACAGCTGTCAAAACCAAGGGGAAGATTGAAGATCTTGTTGGGAAATTTCTGAGCGCTCTCCGTACTGTACTGACCTTGCGCCAAGCGACTATTTCACCTTCTAACACTTGGAAAAGTGGTTGGATGAACAAATATTTTAAAACAGCGATGTACTCAAGACTGCCATTACCAACTGGTTGAATTCACAGGTGTCAAACTTCTGTGCACAGAGGTTTCAAGCTGGTGCAGCGTTACAGAAAGTGTATAGATACGAACGGCAATTACGTGTAAAAGTAAAGTAGATGTGTAGTAAAATATTACTGTCACCAATAATTTTTCTGCCCGCATCTCGTGGTCGTGCGGTAGCGTTCTCGCTTCCCACGCCCGGGTTCCCGGGTTCGATTCCCGGCGGGGTCAGGGATTTTCTCTGCCTCGTGATGGCTGGGTGTTGTGTGCTGTCCTTAGGTTAGTTAGGTTTAAGTAGTTCTAAGTTCTAGGGGACTGATGACCATAGATGTTAAGTCCCATAGTGCTCAGAGCCATTTGAGCCAATAACTTTTCTCGTGAGATTATTTACTGACCAAACGGATTTCATTTTTGAAATACACCTCGTACAAAACTGGTAATATCGCCAGCAACAGGGCAGGTGGAAGCCTTTGCAGCGATCACCGAAACAGTGGATACACAACACGTCGACTTCGTTACTGAGCAGTTACCAGTATTCTTAGGTGAACGTGGAGAAGAACCAATAATACCAAAAGAAGTCAAGAAAGCAAGAGACCTGGGCTTACTTATCAACTTCCTACTAAGACACCTGTAGCAATGGCCTGTCTGGCAGTGACCTTCAATCAAATACTCAGGAGGAGTATGACTGTTATGACTCCGAGATCGCCGCAATCCCGAAACGTGCCGCGCGGGGTAGCCGTGCGGTCTGAGTCGCCTCGCCACGGCTCTCGCGGTTCCTCCCGTCTGTGGTTCGAGTCCTCCCTGGGGCATGGTTGTGTGTGTAGCATAAGCTAGGTTAAATTAGATTAAGTGGAGTATAAGCCTAGGGACTGATGGCCTCAGCAGTTTGGTCCCACAGAGCTTACCACAAATTTCCAAATTTTCCCGAAACCTGGCAAGGATGATGCGTGATATCCACAGACCTATCGCCCAATAAGCCACCTTCCCAGGCTGTATAAACTGTCTGACGCTGTGCCTGACGCGTCTTCAAAGGCGCATTGATATGGAGGGGCTCGTCCCAGACCACCAATTAGGTTTTTAGCGTGGCCTCCTCGCTACTCACCAGCTCGAACGCCTAGTACAAGACATTCGGAAGTTTCTATTCTCTTCTCGTCTACACTGTTTATCGTCCATGTTTCACTTCCATACATGGCTACACTCCATACAAATACTTTCAGTGAGAATTCCTCACACTCTAATCTTTGCTCGATAGTAACAAATTTCTCTTCTTCAAAACCGCTTTCCTTGTCATCACCAGGCTACATTTTATATCTTTTCTATTTTGATCATCATCAGTTACTTTGCTGCCCAAATAGAAAATTTCATCTACTACTTTGAGTGTCTCATTTCCTAATCCAATTCCCTCAGTATCATCAGATTTAATTCTTCAGCAAGGTCCGAGCAGGCACACGGGGGGAGGGGCTTATTAGTTATTGGGAGCTCCAACGTTAGGCGGCTGATGTAGCCCCTTAGAGAAATAGCGGAAAGGTTGGGGAAGAAGGCCAGTGTTCACTCTGTCTGCTTGCCGGGGGGCCTCATTCGAGATGTGGAGGAGGCCCTGCCGGCCGTGATAGAGAGCACTGGGTGCACCCGACTGCAAATTGTTGCTCATGTCGGCACCAATGACTCCTGCCGTCTGGGTTCAGAGGTCATCCTCAGTTCGTACAGGCGGTTGGCGGAATTGGTGAAGGCGGAAAGCCTCCCTCGCGTGGTGGAATCTGAGCTCACTATTTGTAGTATCGTTCCCAGAACCGAACGCGGTCCTATGGCTTGGAGCCGAGTAGAAGGCTTAAATCAGAGGCTCAGACGATTCTGCAGGGATCTGGGGTGCAAATTTCTCGACCTCCGCTATCGGGTGGAGAAATGGGTCCCCCTGAATAGGTTAGGCGTGCAATACACGCCGGAAGCGGCTACAAGGTTTGCGGAGTACGTGTGGAGTGCACATGTGGGTTTTTTAGGTTAGAGAATTCCCTCCCTAGGCCCGACAAGACGCCTCCTGAGACGCGGCAAGGTAGGAGTAGGCAAAATGTAACAGGGAATAACAATGTTAAAGTGCTAATAGTAAACTGCAGGAGCGTCTATAGAAAGGTCCCAGAACGGCTCTCATTAATAAACGGTCACAATGCCCATATAGTACTAGGGACAGAAAGTTGGCTGAAACCAGATGTAAACAGTAATGAAATCCTAAACTCAGATTCGCATGTATACCGCAGAGACAGGCTAGACAGTGAAGGGGGAGGCGTGTTTATAGCGATAAGAAGTGCAATAGTATCGAAGGAAATTGACGTAGATCCGAAATGTGAAATAATTTGGCCGAAGGTCACGGTTAAAGCAGGCTCAGACATGGTAATTGGATGTCTCTATAGGCCCCCTTGCTCAGCAGCTGCTGTGGCTGAGCACCTGAAGGATAATTTGGAAAATATTTCGAGTACATTTCCCCACCGTCTTTTAGTTCTGGGTGGAGATTGTAACTTGCCGGATATAGACTGGGAGACGCAAACGTTCACAACGGGTGGCAGGGACAAAGAATCCAGTGAAATTTTTTTAAGTGCATTATCTGGAAACTACCTTGAGCAGTTAATCAGAGAACCGACTCGTGGTGATAACATATTAGACCTTCTGGTGACATACAGACCCGAACTATTTGAAACAGTTAACGCAGAACAGGGAATCAGCAATCATAAAGCGGTTACTGCATCGATGATTTCAGCCGTAAATAGAAATATTAAAAAAGGTAGGAAGATTTTTCTGTTTAGCAAAAGTGACAAAAAGCAGATTACAGAGTACCTGACGGCTCAACGCAAAAGTTTTGTCTCAAGTACAGATAGTGTTGAGGATCAGTGGACAAAGTTCAAAACCATCGTACAATATGCGTTAGATGAGTATGTGCCAAGCAAGATCGTAAGAGATGGAAAAGAGCCACCGTGGTACAACAACCGAGTTGAAAAACTGATGCGGAAGCAAAGGGAACTTCACAGCAAGCAGAAACACAGCCAAAGCCTTACAGACAAACAAAAATTACGCGAAGCGAAATGTACTGTGAGGAGGGCTATGTCAAAGCGGTAGGTGGATCAAAACAAAATGTCCAGACACTCTGTGACCAAAATGGTACTCAAACAGAGGATGACAGACTAAAGGCCGAAATACTAAATGTCTTTTTCCAAAGCTGTTTCACAGAGGAAGACTGCACTGTAGTTCCTTCTCTAGATTGTCGTACAGATGACAAAATGGTAGATATCGAAATAGACGACAGAGGGATAGAGAAACAATTAAAATCGCTCAAAAGAGGAGAGGCCGCTGGACCTGATGGGATACCAGTTCGATTTTACACAGAGTACGCGAAGGAACTTGCCCCCGTTCTTGCAGTGGTGTACCGTAGGTCTCTAGAAGAGCGTAGCGTTCCAAAGGATTGGAAAAGGGCACAGGTCATCCCCGTTTTCAAGAAGGGATGTCGAGCAGATGTGCAGAACTATAGACCTATATCTCTAACGTCGATCAGTTGTAGAATTTTGGAACACGTATTATGTTCGAATATCATGACTTTTCTGGAGACTAGAAATCTACTCTGTAGGAATCAGCATGGGTTTCGAAGAAGACGGTCGTGTGAAACCCAGCTCGCGCTATTCGTCCACGATACTCAGAGGGCCATAGACGCGGGTTCACAGGTGGGTACCGTGTTTCTTGACTTCCGCAAGGCATTCGATACAGTTCCCCACAGTAGTTTAATAAACAAAGTAAGAGCATATGGATTATCAGACCAATTGTGTAATTGGATTGAAGAGTTCCTAGATAACAGAACGCAGCACGTCATTCTCAATGGAGAGAAGTCTTCCAAAGTCAGAGTGATTTCAGGTGTGCCGCAGGGGAGTGTGGTAGGGCCGTTGCTATTCACAATATACATAAATGACCTTGTGGATGACATCGGAAGTTCACTGAGACTTTTTGCAGATAATGCTGTGGTGTATGGAGAGGTTGTAACAATGGAAAATTGTACTGAAGTGCAGGAGGATCTGCAGCGAATTGACGCATGGTGCAGGGAATGACAATTGAATCTCAATGTAGACAAGTGTAATGTGCTGCGAATACATAGAAAGATAGATTCCTTATCATTTAGCTACAAAATAGCAGGTCAGCAACTGGAAGCAGTTAATTCCATAAATTATCTGGGAGTACGCATTAGGAGTGATTTAAAATGGAATGATCATATAAAGTTGATCGTTGGTAAAGCAGGTGCCAGACTGAGATTCATTGGAAGAATCCTAAGGAAATGCAATCCGAAAACAAAGGAAGTAGGTTACAGTACGCTTGTTCGCCCACTGCTTGAATACTGCTCACCAGTGTGGGATCCGTACCAGGTAGGGTTGACAGAAGAGAGAGAGAAGATCCAACGGAGAGCAGCGCGCTTCGTTACAGGATCATTTAGTAATCGCGAAAGCGTTACGGAGATGATAGATAAACTCCAGTGGAAGACTCTGCAGGAGAAACGCTCAGTAGCTTGGTAAGGGCTTTTGTTAAAGTTTCGAGAACATACCTTCACCGAAGAGTCAAGCAGTATATTGCTCCCTCCTACGTATATCTCGCGAAGAGACCATGAGAATAAAATCAGAGAGATTAGAGCCCACACAGAAGCATACCGACAATCCTTCTTTCCACGAACAATACGAGACTGGAATAGAAGAGAGAACCGATAGAGGTACTCAAGGTACCATCCGCCACACACCGTCAGGTGGCTTGTGGAGTATGGATGTAGATGTAGATGTAGATGTACATTCCATTCTCCTCGTTTTGCTTTTGTTGATGCTCATCTTATATCCCTCCCCCCCATGAACCATGGACCCTGCCGTTGGTGGGGAGGCTTGCGTGCCTCAGCGATACAGATGGCCGTACCGTAGGTGCAACCACAACGGAGGGGTATCTGTTGAGAGGCCAGACAAACGTGTGGTTCAAGAAGAGGGGCAGCAGCCTTTTCAGTAGTTGCAGGGGCAACAGTCTGGATCATTGACTGACCTGACCCTGTAACACTAACCAAAACGGCCTTGCTGTTTTGGTACTGCGAGCGGCTGAAAGCAAGGGGAAACTAAAGCCGTAATTTTTCCCGTGGGCATGCAGCTTTACTGCATGATTAAATGGTGATGGCATCCTCTAGGGTAAAATATTCCGGAGGTAAAATAGTCCCCCATTCGGATCTCCGGGCAGGGGCTACTCAAGAGGACATCGTTATCAGGAGAAAGAAAACTAGCGTTCTACGGATCGGAGCGTGGAATGTCAGATCACTTAATCGGGCAGGTAGATTAGAAAATTTAAAAAGGGAAATGGATAGGTTAAAGTTAGATATAGTGGGAATTAGTGAAGTTCGGTGGCAGGAGGAACAAGACTTCTGGTCAGGTGACTACAGGGTTATAAAAAATGGCTCTGAGCACTATGGGACTTAACTGCTACGGTCATCAGTCCCCTAGAACTTAGAACTACTTAAACCTAACTAACCTAAGGACAGCACACAACACCCAGCCATCACGAGGCAGAGAAAATCCCTGACCCCGCCGTACAGGGTTATAAACACAAAATCAAATAGGGGTAATGCAGGAGTAGGTTTAACAATGAATAGGAAAATAGGAATGCGGGTAAGCTACTACAAACAGCATAGTGAACGCATTATTGTGGCCAAGATAGATACGAAGCCCACACCTACTACAGTAGTACAAGTTTATATGCCAACTAGCTCTGCAGATGACGAAGAAATTGAAGGAATGTATGAAGAAATAAAAGAAATTATTCAGAATTTTGCACAGAGCATAACTTAATCATAGCTAACACTTGGTTCAAGAATCATAAACGAAGGCTGTATACATGGAAGAAGCCTGGAGATACTGACAGGTTTCAGATAGATTATATAATGGTAAGACAGAGATTTAGGAACCAGGTTTTAAATTGTAAGACATTTCCAGGGGCAGATGTGGACTCTGACCACAATCTATTGGTTATGGACTGTAGATTAAAACTGAAGAAACTGCAAAAAGGTTGGAATTTAAGGAGATGGGACCTGGATATACTGAAAGAACCATTGTTCAGAGTTTCAGGGAGAGCATAAGGGAACAATTGACAGGAATGGGGAAAAGAATTACGGTAGAAGAAGAATGGGTAGCTTTGAGGGATGAAGTAGTGAAGGCAGCAGAGGATCAAGTAGGTAAAAAGACGAGGGATAGTAGAAATCCTTGGGTAACAGAAGAAATATTGAATTTAATTGATGAAAGGAGAATATATAAAAATGCAGTAAATGAAGCAGGCAAAAAGGAATACAAATGTCTCAAAAATGAGATCGACAGGAAGTGCAAAATGGCTAAGCAGGGATGGCTAGAGGACAAATGTAAGGATGTAGAGGCTTACCTCACTAGGGGTAAGATAGATAATGCCTACAGGAAAATTAAAGGGACCTTTGGAGATAAGAGAACCAATTGTATGTAGATCAAGAGCTCAGATGGAAATCCAGTTCTAAGCAAAGAAGGGAAAGCAGAAAGGTGGAAGGAGTATATAGAGGGTCTATACAAGGGCGATGTGCTTGAGGACAATATTATTGAAATGGAAGAGGATGTAGATGAAGATGAAATGGGAGATACGATACTGCGTGAAGAGTTTTACAGAGCACTGAAAGACCTGAGTCGAAACAACGCCCCCGGAGAAGACAACATTCCGTTGGAACTACTGACGGTCTTGGGAGAGCCAGTCCTGACAAAACTCTACCATCTGGTGAGCAAGATGTATGAGACAGGCGAAATACCAAAAGACTTCAAGAAGAATGTAATAATTCCAACCCCAGAGAAACCAGGTGTTGACAGATGTGAAAATTACCGAACTATCAGTTTAATAAGTCACAGCTGCAAAATATTAACGCGAATTCTGTACAGACGAATGGAAAAAGTAGTAGAAGCCGACCTCGGGGAAGATCAGTTTGGATTCCGTAGAAATGCTGGAACACGTGAGGCAATACTGACCGTACGTCTTACCTTAGAAGCTAGATTAAGGAAGGGCAAACCTATGTTTCTAGCATTTGTAGACTTAGAGAAAGCTTTTGACAATGTTGACTGGAATACTCTCTTTCAAATTCTGAAGGTGGCAGGGGTAAAATACAGGGAGAGAAAGGCTATTTACAATTTGTACAGAAACCAGATGACAGTTATAAGAGTCGAGGGACATGAAAGGGAAGCAGTGGTTGCGAATGGAGTGAGACAGGGTTGTAGTCTGTCCCCGATGTTATTCAATCTGTATATTGAGCAAGCAGTAAAGGAAACAAAAGAAAAATTCGGAGTAGGTATTAAAATCCATGGAGAAGAAATAAAAACTTGAGGTTCGCCGATGATATTGTAATTCTGTCAGAGACAGCAAAGGACTTGGAAGAGCAGTTGAACGAAATGGATAGTGTCTTGAAAGGAGGGTATAAGATGAACATCAACAAAAGCAAAACGAGGATAATGGAATGTAGTCGAATTAAGTCAGGTGATGCTGAGGGAATTAGATTAAGAAATGAGACACTTAAAGTAGTAAAGGAGTTTTGCTATTTGGGGAGCAAAATAACTGATGACGGTCGAAGTAGAGAGGATATAAAATGTAGACTGGCAATGGCAAGGAAAGTGTTTCTGAAGAAGAGAAATTTGTTAACATCGAGTATAGATTTAAGTGTCAGGAAGTCATTTCTGAAAGTATTTGTATGGAGTGTAGCCATGTATGGAAGTGAAACATGGACGATAAATAGTTTGGACAAGAAGATAATAGAAGCTTTCGAAATGTGGTGCTACAGAAGAATGCTGAAGATTAGATGGGTAGATCACATAACTAATGAGAAAGTATTGAATAGGATTGGGGAGAAGAGAAGTTTGTGGCACAACTTGACCAGAAGAAGGGATCGGTTGGTAGAACATTTTCTGAGGCATCAAGGGATCACCAATTTAGTATTGGAGGGCAGCGTGGATGGTAAAAATCGTAGAGGGAGACCAAGAAATGAATACACTAAGCAGATTCAGAAGGATGTAGGTTGCAGTAGGTACTGGGAGATGAAGAAGCTTGCACAGGATAGAGTAGCATGGAGAGCTGCATCAAACCAGTCTCAGGACTGAAGACCACAACAACAACAACAACATCTTATATCCTCCTTTCAAGCCACTGTCCATTCGGTTCAGCTGTTTCTTCACGCCATTATCTGTCTCTGACAGAGTTACAATGTCACTTTTACAAGTTACTTGTGCAGGTGCTGTTGCACGTCACCTAAGTACGGAGTTATGTACAAAGACGAATTTCCCACGTAAGACAAATTAAACTGGGAATAAGGACTACCATAACCTGTAGAATGGAATGACGACAGTGAAAATTTGTGCTGGTCCGGTACTCGAACCCGGATTTCCCGCTTATCGCGAGCGGTCGCCTTACCATCATTTGTGCACGACTCGCGGACAGACCCAACCTTCCATATTTCGTCAACCATGCGTCTGCGACTTGTACTGGCACATCTATTGTGTATATTCCTGTACAGGTCATACGTTGTACTTGAACGTGCTTGCCCGGTATCGGCAGATAAATATGATATTATAGTGTCTGTGTTATTCCCATTGCAATGCAAAGTTCCTTTTGGCATGCATTTATGTCCAAAGAAATTCTGCATAGTAATCAGAATCACACAGGCACTGCAATATTGTATATCCACGTAAGGGTAGATGACAGCTTCACCGCACCTTATCTCATCCAGTCAGGTTTCCCCACGGGTTTGTGCTCACCACCCGTTGTACATTCTCTCCACGGGGCACCTATCTCAGAAGGAATGGGTAGATCTTGCCTTACAAATGCAGCTTGAACGCCTGCATGATGCGTCGATTGTCTCAGCCGGCGAACTACAACCTCACAAGTGGGCAACGAAATGGTGACTCTCATACAATGCCCTGAAAACCCAGGGTATCATAGTTACTCACAACGGTGGTGCTCAAGGATTTGCAAACAGTAATGGCGTGGGGAGAACCTGACTAATGTTTCCCTTCAGCCAAGCCCCTCGGCGTCCTGTTGGACAACAACATGTTCTCCGAGTCAGAGGAAAGGCAGTCGGAAGACTGAGAGAACTTTTTACCCACTTGACCTCCATATATTCCTTTCCTTGTCACCAAGAGCTCACCCAGTGTGAAAGTATGGTTGCGCGAATAGTGAAGTATGCTGCTGTTGTAAGCGTCAGCACAGCAGACTCGAACTTATGGATACTGCAGACAGTGAAAAATCGCGCACTAAAACGAGCACTGAGAGTGCCTTCTTGGTCAACTCACGAAATGTTTGGGATGTCGCTTCTGCTAGAGCGCTTCAAGAACTCAGCGTGGCAGTGGTACGAAGAAGACTATCAGAGCTAGCAGGGCAAAATTTCGGCTTTGGGTCTCAAGGTCGGCTGCAGGAGGCAACGAAATGACCCGACCTGCTGCGCAGATACAGCAATACTGCGCAACCCGATCAACAGGAAAGGATGACGCCAATGACTAAAAATTAATGACTACCACATTCGTTACGCCCAGAATTCCACACCTGCAGTAACGTTTTGAAGAATAGCGTGACGATTTCGGGCCCTGTCCACACCTGGAAATTTAGTTCGAGTAATGTCAGCAGCATCTGAAGTCGGTTCTCTTTGGGCAGCCACGCCAGGCCCACATCGCCAGTTACGTTACACCACTGCCTTGTCGCCGCCACTGCGGCTGGAAGTACGTCGTCACTCAGCACTGCCAAGCTCTACCGAATCTACTGTCCAGCGCTCCTCTACGGCCACGGGAATTTCACTCTGTCAGCAGTGCTCGACTGTAAATGATAGACTGCGAAACGTTTCTTTCGGGTATCTGTACAGTCGTGGCCTATGTTGTTACCAAGTGTGACTGATTGCATTCTGTGATATACACTGTGTGGTGTCACCGCCAGACACCACACTTGCTAGCTGGTAGCTTTAAATCTGCCGCAGTCCATTAGTACATGTCGGACCCGCGTGTCGCCACTGTCAGTGATCGCAGACCGAGCGCCACCACACGGCAGGTCTCGAGAGACGGACTAGCACTCGCCCAGTTGTACGGACGACGTAGCT
The DNA here is from genome assembly GCF_021461385.2 of Schistocerca piceifrons. Taxonomy (NCBI): domain Eukaryota; kingdom Metazoa; phylum Arthropoda; class Insecta; order Orthoptera; family Acrididae; genus Schistocerca; species Schistocerca piceifrons. The sequence continues at coordinate 127,001,281 of NC_060144.1, forward strand.
AGCGATGCACACTGACGAAGCCTCGCTCATTTGCAGAGCAGATAGAGTAGCCTTCAGCTAAGTCAATGGCTACGACCTAGCAAGGCGCCATTGGTATCTATAGAGTCTTCCTTGTATCGTCAATAGCGATGTACAACAAGGATGGATTAAAGTTAAGTATTCCAGCAGCTACGTACTTTTCTTTATAGCATTCATAACGTATCCTGTTTCAGACCTATCTCTAGCCTGCGTGAATTAACGCGTGCCTTTCGGCTACTTCCGAGTGGCGTGGCTGTCTTGTTACGCCACAACACACTGAACGTCTGTAACTTCAAGAGTCAGCGCTTTCTATTTTGTTTTATTTCTTTTTTCAGCTATAACTACACTATTATTTAAATCCTTACAATATTTGATGACTGAATAGAAAACTGAGAATCTGCTACATGATCAGTTTGGCTATTGGAAAGGTAAGGACAGTAGAGAGCCATTTCCAGGGGATTGTTAGTGGGAGGGAGATTTAAGGAAAATAAAGATATGTTAATCAGCTCTGTCGACCTGGTAAAAGCGTTCGACAATGTAAAATGATGTAAAATTCTCGAAATTATCAGAAAAGTTGGAGTAAGCTGTAGGAAAAGACGGGTGAAAGGCTATCAGTCGTAAGATTCGCGACAAAATTGTAAATTTCTGTGAAAGTGTAGAAGAATAACAGGACGTTCTTAATTGAATGAACAGTCTGATGAGTACAGTTTATGGATCATGAGTAAATCGAAGAAATACGAAAGTAATGGAGAAAAGGAACGTTATAACTGGTAAACTTAATGTCAAAATTGGGGACCACGAAGTAGGAATTCTGATATCACGGAAGCGAAATAACACATGACGCACGAAGCAAGGAGGGCATAAAAAGATTAGCATATTCAAAGAGGACATTTCAGGCTAAGAGAAGTCGGCTGGTGTCAAATGTTGGCCTTAATCTAAGGAAGAAATTACTGATAATGTGCGTTTGTGATACGTGAATGTTATTCCCAAAACTGTCCGATCACTAATACGAAATTATACCACAACAATTATCTCCATTAAGTAATTATGTATATCAGAACTTGTGACTGCCAGTAGCAAATTAATGCAGTTAACATTCCTATACGTATTGTATATTTCAGTCTAAATAAGAGATCTCTTTGGAACCATATTAAGTTGAGCTGCGAGGGAGCAGGTGTAGTTGGGTCATGCAGGCCGAAAGGAAATGCTCATCCCCGGGGGATGCTGGTGGGAGCAATACTGTGGTATTAGAGACATTGTCCTGCGCTTTGATGGATCCTCTGGTAGTGATCGAACACACATTGACAGCTGAGAACCACCTGCACCCCTTCATGCTTGATATCTTCCCCGACGGCGATATCATCTTTCAGCAGTATGATTGTCCGTGTCTCGGAGCCAGAACATTGTTACAGTGGTCTGAGGAGCATTGGTGTAGTAAACTCACGTTGATATCTCGGCGACCAAATTCGGCTGATGTGAATCCTATGCAACCTATCGGGGTCGCTATTGAGCGCTGTCACCGCGTACGCAGGTCAGCCGTCCGTTATTTACGCGAATTATATGACCTGTGAGTAGGCATCTAATGTCACAAGCTGTAAGTAGGCTGTTTAGGTTTTTATGCTGGTAACGCCACGTAGCGCTCTGTATGAAAATCACTCACTGTGCTGTGTGCAGTCTGTGGCTGGTTTGCATTGTTGGAATATTTGGTATTGTAGTGTTGGGCAGTTGGATGTGAACAGCGCGTGGCGTTGCGCAGTTGGAGGCGAGCCGCCAGCAGTGGTGGATGTGGGGAGAGAGATGCAAGAGTTAGCACTGTTTTTCCGTTGGAAGGACAACACTGCTTCTTCAAGACTGCATCGAAATCCACTACTTCCGTGTGCATTTTCGTTTACTGCTCAGACTGTGAAAAAAAAAAAAAAAACTGCAATTACTACAGTGATGAATGATCAGGACTGTCTTTATGGACTGTGAGAAAATTTTTGCTTTTGACCAACATTGTATCGATAAGTGTGTGCATTTGATATATTTGTTAGCGTTAATACAATTTTTTAACAAATATGTATTGGCCAATGGCAGTGATGGATGTGAAGAGAGAGATGCAAGAGTTTTGAGAGTGGACGATCTGGACGTGTATCCGTCAGAAAAACGAAATTTGTAAGACTGGATGTCATGAACTGATATATATATTATGACTTGAACACTATTAAGGTAAATACATTGTTTCTTCTCTATCAAAATGGTTCAAATGGCTCTGAGCACTATGGGACTTAACTTCTGAGGTCATGAGTCCCCTAGAACTACTTAAACCTAACTAACCTAAGGACATCACACACACCCATGCCCGAGGCAGGATTCAAACCTGCGACCATAGCAGTCGTGCGGTTCCAGACTGTAGCGCCTAGAACCGCTCGGCCACCCCGGCCGGCTCTTCTCTATCAAAATCTTTCATTTGCTAACTATACTTATCAGTAGTTAGTGCCTTAAGTAGTTAGAATCTTTTATTTAGCTGGCAGTATTGCACTAGTTTGAGTAACGACGATTTTTGTGAGGTAAGTGATTCATGAAAGGTATAGGTTATTGTTAGTCAGGGCCATTCTTTTGTAGGGATTATTGAAAATGAGATTGCGTTAGTCAGCGCCATTCTCTTGTAGGGATTATTGAAAATCAGATTGCATTGCTCTAAAAATATTGTGTGTCAGTTTAGTGATGATCAGAATAAGTAAAGAGAGAAATGTCTGAGTACGTTCAGTTTTGCTCATATGTTTGAAAATCAAATAACTAAGAGGTTTATCAGCACAGTCATTTATAATAAGGAGATGTTTCAAAGCCTCAACAAACCTACAGACAGTTTCGCTGATACGCAGAATCGTTTATGTATTTCGTTCCAAAGAAGGACAAACAAGCTATTAAGCAGGTGGTCATAATCTTTTGGCTCTTCGTAGTAGGCATCCTGAAACTGAGGGAGTCAAAATCTTTGTTCGACTTAAACGTTTATTAAAAAAAAAAAAAAGTTCAAATGGCTCTGAGCACTATGGGACTTGACAAATGGTTCAAATGGCTCTGAGCACTATGGGACTTAACATCTTAGGTCATCAGTCCCCTAGAACTTAGAACTACTTAAACATAAGTAACCTAAGGACATCAGACACATCCATGCTCGAGGCAGGATTCGAACCTGCGACCGTAGCGGTCGCGCGGCTCCAGTCTGTAGCACCTAGAACCGCTCGGCCACCTCGCTCGGCCAACGCTTATCGCAGAATATAATAGGAATAAAAAACCAGAACCGGTTATTTTGAGCGGTTTTAACACTCCGGTGAAAGTGGTGTAGGAAAAACCGATGTAACCGGAAACCGGTTGATTCAACGATAACCTTCGGCTCCCACATCCGAGAGAAGTTAGCGGGTGACTGAGGGCTGCCGTGTGGAGCTGACACGGCTGGCGGCACCACAGACGCTCTGACTCCAGGCAGCAGGCAGCATCTGCTCCCTTGCGGTGTTGTTTTGGGCGGCGGACGCCCAGCCCGTAACCAAAACAAAATTGGCCAATAAAGCCGGAAGGCGGCGCCGGCAGCGGCAGAGGCGGCGGCAGGCGGCGCCAGAATTTTAATGAAGTCTTGGCTGGCGGTGTCCGCGTCCCGGCTGTAACGTGATTACCGCCAGCACAAACACAGGCGCGAGCTCGCGGCTCCACAGCGCCGATAGTCAATTAGCGGCGCTGCGACCAATTAACGGCCGCCTTGTGCGCGCCGAGACTGGAAACCCTTCCGCCTTCCTGCCTCCGCTGCCGTAAGCAGCTCTGCCGATTCCTGATGCTGCTTGCGGATATCTCATGTTGCACGACTCTGAAACAGGAGAGGAACTCTTCTGTGTATACTAGATGATCCTCGTTAAAGCTGGTAAATATAGAGAGCTCCATAGTTCTAGAAATGTGAATGTGTGTGGTCATATTATTACAATTACATCTAGAAGAACGTGGTAGAGCTCTTTCCTCTGCCTCCATCTGAAACTAGTTAACAGCCCTGCCTGCTGGCTGAAATACACTACTAGGCATTAAAATTACAATGAAGAACCAAAGAAAATGGTACACCTGCCGAATATCGTGTAGGGTCCACGTGAGCACGCCGAAACACGACATGACATGTGTAAGTAGGCTGTTTATGTTTTCTCTATGTAAGTAGGCTGTTTATGTTTTCTCTATGTAAGTAGGCTGTTTATGTTTTCTTTATGTAAGTAGGCTGTTTAGGTTCTTATATTGGTAACGCCGCCGCCACGTAGCGCTCTCTGTATGAAGATGAAATCACTGGCTGTGCTGTGTGCAGTCTGTGGCTAGTTTTGCATTGTTGTCTGCCATTGTAGTGTTAGGCAGCTGGCTGTGAACAGCGCGTAGCGTTGCGCAGTTGGAGGTGAGCCGCCAGCAGTGGTGGATGTGGGGAGAGAGATGGCGGAGTTTTGAAATTTGTCATGAACTGCTATATTTATATATGATGATATCAAGGTAAATACATTGTTTGTTCTCTATTAATATCTTTGATTTGCTAACTATCCCTATCAGTAGTTAGTGCCTTCCATAGTTTGAATCTTTTATTTAGCTGGCAGTAGTGGCGCTCGCTGTATTGCAGTAGCTTGAGCAGCGAAGATTTTTGTGAGGTAAGTGATTTGTGAAAGGTATAGTTTAATGTTAGTCAGGGCCATTCTTTTGTAGGGAATTTTAAAAGTCAGATTGCGTTGCGCTAACAAAATATTGTGTGTCAGTTTAAGCACAGTCGTGTATAATTGTTCAAAGGGGACGTTACATATGTCGACCCTTAGCCTAGGATACCTCACTGGAATCTTCTGATTTTTTTCATGTAGTTTGTGTAATTAGTGTAGCTATTGTTTATTGCTAGCGCGTAATTGTAGAGAAAATCTCCTTTGTAGTTGCAGTCTTTCATTGTTGTACAGTAAAACAGTTGTGGCATGCATGTAGATTTGCACCAAGTATTTCGCAGCTGCAATTAACTAGATATTATTTTCAGTGCTATGTTAATGTGTTCTCTTATTTTTGATCTTCAAATTGTGTTTTTCTGTGTTATCGCGTGAAATATTGTGACAATAATGGCGTGTGAAAAACGTAACACTAGGCTCCAAAGTAAAATGAGAAATAATAGTGATGACGAGCGTAGCTTGCCAGCACCACTATGTAATGAATTAACAGACGTTCAAAGTAGTAATTTGGTAACTGTGCATAGGGAAATGGAGCGGGCGTCAAATAATGGTATAGACAGTGAAACAGGTAGTGAACAGGGAAGCATTATCGATCGATCGCTCGGCAACAGCTCGCCTCAGGAATCCGAAATAACAGGACTCAATTTTGCAAATACTGTGCATTCAGGGTTTGCGTCCTCACCGTTTTTTCAAATGAGTCAAGACACATTTTCCGCTTGTCAAAATGTGAATGTTGCCGGTGCAAATTCACTGCCGAAAAGCACTGAGGAACATGTTTCAGACACCAGTGCATTGTTATTACAATTAATGCAACAAATGGGACAAAAGCTTGAAAAGTTAGACACAATGGAACAACACCAGAGACAAACACAGCAACAGTTAGACACAGTGGAACAAAATCTCAAAAAGTTAGACACAGTGGAACAAAATCTCAAAAAGTTAGACACAGTGGAACAAAATCTTAAAAAGTTAGACTCATTGGAACAAACTCTCGAACAAACACGTGAAGATTTAACTGCTGAGTTACATAACATTGAATCGAAATGTCAAAAAGTCTGTAATGACGTAAAAACACAAATTTGTGAGCATTTCCAACCTATTTTTTCGCGTCATGAAAATGCATTACAGAATCACGAAGCAGCCATAAAAGAACTGCAAACCATTGTTCATGAAAATCATGAGACCTTGCAAACTAAATTTGACTCAGTTGCATCTACCGATTCGGTTACGCAACTTGCAAAAACTCAGGAAAACTTAAAGAACACAGTAGATTCGATTTCAACACAAATGGACACTCTGAAACTTGGCTCAGAAAAACACACTGACGAAATGTGTTCACTATCGGAGAAAGTAGCCGAACTTTCGGATCAGGTCACTAACTTATCTACAAAGGTAGATGATGATCTGAATGACACAAGACCTGTAGCCTTCACTGACACAGAAGAGTATGAACAAATTAGAAAATTCAAACAGAATCAAAATCAAATCAATACACAGTACAAAAGAGAAATCCGGGAAGTACAAGATCAGCTGACACAGGTAATACAAGAATTACGTATTTCAGAGGATACTCGCGCCCCAATACGGGAAGAGGGACACAGAAATACGGAACAGCCACAATATAATAATACAGGGCATTTCGGAAGTTATGAAAGAAATTGGCAATGTGCACCGAATTTTGAGATGGAATGGCCGACACGACCTAACAATGACCGATATGCGACTCGCCGACATGATGATTTTGACTATAAGCTATTCATTACTACACGTAAATTCAAAACATTTAAGAATTCTGGCAACGACATTCATCCACAAGCATGGCTCCACCAATTCTCGCATTGTTTTCCTCCCAACTGGTCGTTAGAACACAGATTAGAATTTATGTGTGGCTACTTGGAGAATGAACCAGCTGTAAGAATGCGATCGGTAATTCACGATTGCCACAGTGAAGGAGAGTTTTACCATGCCTTCCTCTCAGCATATTGGTCTCAATCTACACAAGACCGTGTAAAACATAGCATCATGATGATGAAACACTTTGAACACTCTGAATTTTCCAGTCTTGTCAAATATTTTGAAGACATGTTGCATAAGAATCAATATCTTTCAAACCCATACAGCCCCTCAGAACTCATCCGCATTTGCTTACTCAAATTGCCCGAACATTTACGACATATTATTTTAGCAGGACGTTGCAAAGACGACATTGAAGCTTTTCAGGGACTGCTACAAGAATTAGAAATCGACACAGACAGTCGCGGAATGCGAAAACAGGAAAACAATCACTACAGGTCACATCCGTCACAATTCCGTGACGACAGAAACAATAACTGGACACGACAAGTCTATTCTTACAACGCAAATCGTGACCAAAACAGACACCACCCATATGACAACCACTGGCAAGGTAATAATAGTTACAGAGAAAGATCGCATTTCCGTAGTAATGACTATCACAGAGACAATCAGAGAAACAGACAATATGGGAACCAAAACAATTATTATCAAGGGAGGCAGAATAACTTCAGACGCAACAGTTCGGCGCACAGTCACGATTCAGGGAGAAATTCTCCACCACGTGACGGACAAGGAAGAAACTACGGAATCTACCGACATGACGACAGACGATATATTCGTAACGACAGACCTGAATTTCATCAGAACTGGCGGGACTCTAACAGAGCTGGGCCCTCTCGGCAAGGCGAATTTGTAGAAGTTAGGTCTCCTAATCCCGATAACGACGCGCGCCAACAAAGAGACAGACAATGACTCGCACAGCAGGCAGCCGCGTGTGCCCGCTGGCTCCGAGAAAAATAACATAAGACGCTAGCCTTGAGAAAAATTTTAGCATTCTTTACCGATGTATACCGCATGATAATTGCGTTGAAGTTGAAACTCTGCGTACTAGGAAGAGTAAAGGTTTACACCACATTTCACATGTAAAACCGTTTATTGAAAGATAATCTGCTTTTTAACTTTGTCTTTGCCATATAACTTTTCACTTTACATTACTAGTATGCTGTGTCAGACTTAAGAAACTGTTAACATACAACTATGTTTGAAGTTAAATATCCAGTCTAGAACCTAGGGAACATTTTTAAACAGAAATTACGAATGCATTGTTATAGTGAACAGACGACACAGTGTTGTATTTGTACATTCTTGCTTGTTAGTTGCACGATTACATAACGACTATCAGGCTTACATACTTAGAACATTTACCAGTACTGCTAATGAGATTTTAATGCAACATTTTGGTTTACTTGAAAATACATTCTGGGTTTAAAGTACTTTCAGTGAGATACCAGACGGCACAGTGGTTAGTTTATTTGACAGCTACACGACTATATCACGACGCTACTAATGAGTGACAATTTACAATGTTGCTTTTGCAGTGTTTCTGTTTTATATCTGCACAGTTTTCTGTTTTATTCTGGAAAGTAAAACAGGTTTTAGTAGTAACTTTTGTGGTATAGCTACAATGAGACTGCCTTTTCCATAGCACAACAATACGTTACAGCACAGTACTTTCTTCATCACAACAACAAGCGTAATAACTAAGATATCTATACATAAAGCATTTCACTTTTGTGTATTATGAGGTAAGTACATTGACTTCTGCATAACTTAGCTTTCGGAGGACGATAACTACGACACTTCCACACAGATTATGTTGCAACAAGACGCACATTTAGCGCTACAGTACACGTATTTGAGTGATTAATTTTGTACTTAAAACATTTATTTTTAAAGATATTTGAAGTACAATAATACAAAGGTTTTCCGTAATACATTTCATTCCATTGCTGTAATCTGTAACACCTGAGGGTATAATTACATTAATCCTCAGGGGGGTACACGCCTACTTTGTGTACCATGTGTTTGGCAAGCACAAGGAACCCTAGCTAATATGGTATTTGCTTATACAACTTTACACATCAGTACCATATTTCTCTAACACACAAATTACACAGCTATCTGATTATTTAACTGAGAGATAAACATTTTTTTACTACATCAGTGACACATGTTTACGCAATACACAGTTGGGTAACTTCACACTTATGACACTGTATTTTGTCTGTACTTTGTAAACTGTTCATATTTTTTCGGAATCATTGTGATACTATGAGAGCTTTGAATGATGTATTTGGTATGAGATCATGATTTTTAAAGTACGTTTGAGGTAGATGACACTATTGAAATGAGCAGAGAATTTTTTTTAGGTTTTGAAATTATTACAGAAAGCTACGACGTTTTTGAGATTTGACTGAGGTGTTATGATGTTATTATTACGATGACGATGTGTACTATGCTGTTGAGATATGTTTATGATCAATAAGATGATGCTACCGTATATGAGGAATAAGAAGTATGTTGGAAACCAAGAATCGTACTTTAAGAGTTATGAAATGTGCGTAAATGCGTGACTGTATCACAATGCTGACGAATATTTTATTTGGACACTTATATTTATAGGATTTTCTTTCTACAGACTTGCAACGCTAATTCTTGACCTGTGAAATATTTTTATATGAGACTGCCACTGTAGCGGAAACTGTTGTCGTAAATATTTCCGTAAGAAAATTAAGTGACCACCTGCACGTAATGCGTCGTGGGCACCCAGCTGTGTCAGACGTCTGGAGAAAAAGCCATTAGCGCGTGCCTTTCAGAGCACAGGAAAAGAAAAAGGAAGGCCATTATCCTGGCCATTGTCATTCCTTTAGAGAAAGCATCGCAAATCCGACACGCTGATTACTTGGAAACATATCGTACTTTCTGATATTTACTGAAATGCCTAATGAAATGACAACAAATAGTTTGTCTACACACCTGACTATGACTACTGTCTTTCTAGATGAGAGATTTTTTTACTACTTATGAAATGCCACATGACTATTGAACGATGTTCTTATGCTTTGCTTTGTACATAGTTGCTTATTTCATTTGATATCTAGTTTCTAGCTGCACTGCAGCATTGGTTAAAATAAAATTTTATAGATGTACTAATATAAATATTTTCTGTGTACAGATCGAGTAAATAATAATTTTTTTAAAAAAAATGAGGGAGCACAAAATGACATTTACCTTCACAGGAACTGCATTCATAATTTTCTTTTCAAGTAATTGGTAACTTTTTGGTAGAATAACTTCTTGTGGTGCACCACTTTAATTACTTAGACATTAAGATGTGATTATACATTTCCCTTATCTGCATTGTTATCTTTAGTGTACTATTTTTTCTGCTTGAGCTATGTCATGTTTAGATATAAGCTGCTGTTTGCCAGGCATAGTGCTACTGAACTTTAATTTGTGTTACTCTGCTAAGCCAGATTTATTTTTTGTTGCTGCACATTGGCTCATATTAGTTGTAATGTTGCATTGCTTGGTAATTTAGATTTACTGTAGCTTGCTTTGCAATTTTCCAATTTTTTGGTCATTGCTGTTTGTGTTACTTATTTTGTGCTGCTGCATTGCCTCGTCCCTTAGTTTAGCATCTGAGCTCAGTAGATTTAAGTTAGCTTAAGAGGGGGTAGCCTCTAAGAGAATGAGTTGCGATGAATTGGAAGAAATGCATTGAGAAAACAGGTTTAGGTAGGATTTTCTTGGAAATAAATGTTGAGGTAAGAAATGTGTGAACATATAAATACAGAAAGCATGCTTAGATAGAATTTTTTTGGTGGAAACAAAGGATGAAATAAGAGGAAAGATATATGAAGTTTTGGGTTGGACTGCAGTACCAAATGTTACACTGAAAACGAACCCTGTCCTTTCCTATTGGTGTTATCCCACTATGTGTTTGTGTACCCTTGTGTATTTGTTTTCTTCCTGTCTCTGTGTAGTTTCATAGAATTTTTTTTTCTTTTAATATTAAGCTACATTCACTATGATGAGGAATACTGTTATCCTCGAATATGATTGGCATTAATTATATGTTATTTACTTTGTAAAGATGTTTAGACATTATTTATTCTGTTTTGTGTTAATGCTCATGTGTGAAGTTGGTGTTTCGAAAGTTATTCTGATCTTTTATGTATGTACTCATGTCATAATTCCTGGAACACTGACGTATATGTTATTTCGATTCTTTTGTAAAGCCTGTACTACAAATGTTATCTGTATTATTATGTTCTTTAATGATGGTGTTTCGAAAGTTATTCTGATCTTTTATGTATGTACTCATGTCATAATTCCTGGAACACTGACGTATATGTTATTTCGATTCTTTTGTAAAGCCTGTACTACAAATGTTATCTGTATTATTATGTTCTTTAATGATGTATCTTGTACCTTTGTTATTGTATTTTTATGTTACCAAATTGTAATTGTTACCAGTTCTTCAAATTAAGTAACATTTCACTGCACACGTTTCTGTTGGTCATAGTACATGGACAATATGTGAGAAGTAGGGACTGATAGTGTTTGCACGTGTGTTAATAATTCAGCAAGGGACTGGATAACAGCATTGCTGGTTCTAAGGACAATTCCAAACACTTTGTGAGTGCACAAGTGGTGGTTTATGGACTTGCTATATTCTCTGCAAGACTCTTCGATGGTGATTGTGCACCTGCACAGTCGCAACAGATGGCTGCTGGCCATTTCTACAAGGACTACAGTGGGTCTACACCTTTGCTGACTCACCAGTACCATTATTTCTACAAGGACTGCAGTGGGTCTGCACCTCTGGTGGCCCACCAGCACCGTAATTTCTACCAGGACTACAGTGGGTCTGCTCTGTGATGACCTACCTACCTATATTCATCATCTTCGAATGACTGTGCTGTGGGTTTGCTCTGTTGTGGCCCATTACCTGTCAGCATGTCAAGAGTCAGCACTGTCTTTCCATTGGAAGGACAACACTACTTCTTCAAGACAGCATGGAAATCCACTACTTCTGTGTGCATTTTCTTTTACTGCTCAGACTTTGAGAAAAACACTGCAATTTTACTGTGATGAATCAGGACTGTCTTTATAGACTGTGAGAAAATTTTAGCTTTTGACCAACATTGTATCAATAAGTGTGTGCATTTGATTTCTTTGTTATTGTAATTATGAAAAATTTTATCAAATCATTATTGGCCACTGCCCAAAAAATATTTGTAAAATTTTTTGTGGGGAGCATGGGGGCTATGTAAGTAGGCTGTTTATGTTTTCTCTATGTAAGTAGGCTGTTTATGTTTTCTCTATGTAAGTAGGCTGTTTATGTTTTCTTTATGTAAGTAGGCTGTTTAGGTTCTTATATTGGTAACGCCGCCGCCACGTAGCGCTCTCTGTATGAAAATGAAATCACTGGCTGTGCTGTGTTCAGTCTGTGGCTAGTTTTGCATTGTTGTCTGCCATTGTAGTGTTAGGCAGCTGGCTGTGAACAGCGCGTAGCGTTGCGCAGTTGGAGGTGAGCCGCCAGCAGTGGTGGATGTGGGGAGAGAGATGGCGGAGTTTTGAAATTTGTCATGAACTGCTATATTTATATATGATGATATCAAGGTAAATACATTGTTTGTTCTCTATTAATATCTTTGATTTGCTAACTATCCCTATCAGTAGTTAGTGCCTTCCATAGTTTGAATCTTTTATTTAGCTGGCAGTAGTGGCGCTCGCTGTATTGCAGTAGCTTGAGCAGCGAAGATTTTTGTGAGGTAAGTGATTTGTGAAAGGTATAGTTTAATGTTAGTCAGGGCCATTCTTTTGTAGGGAACTTTAAAAGTCAGATTGCGTTGCGCTAACAAAATATTGTGTGTCAGTTTAAGCACAGTCGTGTATAATTGTTCAAAGGGGACGTTACACATGGACTCAGCTAATGTCTGAGGTAGTGCTGCAGGGAATTGTCACTGATGTGGCGAGCGCCGCTATCCTGTGATCTTGTTCAGAGCGCACACTGTAATCGATTATAGTTCACTGTCCTGGTGTGGGTGGTGCTCCGGTGGCGATTTGCTATGACGTCGCTGGCGTGTGTTCGCGGTAGTTGGTTTTCCGCGTACTGCACGGAACGTGAAGTTCGCCCTGCCTGACCTGCTAGTGACTAGCGCTAAGGTTGTTGTGCCTCGCAATATGAGCGGAGGCGACTCGCCGCTGTGCTGGCTATGCGGTGGTGATTAATTGGAGTCGGCGTACTTGTTCTGCCTGCCTGTCTGATGTGGAGGTCCGGTGGGGTCCTGTGATACTGTGGCCCGGAGGCAACTAGTTGCTGAATTTTGCAGTCGTCTGCCAGGTTCGGGTGTGGGCTCGGTTGGTTCGTCAGATTTTCCCCTGGAAGCTCCAGCAGCGGTTTCTGAACTTCATTCTGATGTGGGACGGCGTTGTTGGAACTTTTCGCTGTGTTTGTGTGGCTTGTTACGATTTTTGTTGATACTAATTTATTTGCTCAACTGGAGTCCTGCCCGGAGTTGAGTTCATGTATGGTATATTTGGCATTTGATGCGCTACATAAAGTCTGCCTGAGGAATGCGGTTTTGTACAGTATATACATAGTGAATTACTGCTGCATGGTATATGTGGTCTTCGGGGACCTGAACAACACGATCTCGTCAATCTGGTTGTGTAACAGCATTTAGTGGTATGTTCTGTATTTTTCTCATTGTGTTATTATTAACTTGGTGGAATAGTCGCGTTTGGGGTTGTTCAGGCACTTCTAAGACTGTGGTTTAACTATTCATGTGCGCTTGGCTTTTACTGTTTTGTTTTAAGAAGCGAGAATTTTTTATTAAGAATTGTGTGTGTTGGCTTCCGGCAGTTACGAGCGCCCGAGTTAACGGCACAGTGGTTATCATGTGCTGTCAGGATGTTATATTGTTATTTGATTTTTGAATTTTATCTTGTGTTGTTATTATCTGTCGTGTTACAGAAGATAACCAAGGTGCGTAAGTGATGGGCAGTTGTGGGAGGCATGTCGGGGAGCTCTCAGCGGTTTATTTCGGGGACCGTTTCCAGTGGGAAGGCTCCGCAGTGTTGAGAGCTTTGGTTGTATCAAATTATTATTTTGTTACTATATTTATTGGTTGTGTGTTGCGCTTCTTTCATTTTATGGTGCCAAGCGCCATTATCGTTCTCAAAGTTTTTTTTATATAAATCATTTTAACTTATTATTGGATTTCCTCTTTTGGGTAAATTCTAAAAGCACTATTGTAAAAGGTTCTTGGATTTTATGGTGGCAAGCAGGACGCTTACGTACGTGTCACCTGTCAGCGTCATATCTAGACGTATCAGGGGTCCCAACTGCACACGCCCCACCCTATTACAGAGCCTCCACTAGCTTGAACAGTCCCTGCTGATATGCATGGTCCATGGATTCATGAGGTTGTCTCCATACCGGTACACGTTCATCTATTCGACAGAATTTGAAACGAGATTCGTCCGGCCTGCAAACATATTTCCAATCATCAACAGTCCAATGTCGGCGTTGACAGGCCCAGGAGAGGCGTAAAGCTTTGTGTCGTACCGTCACCAAGAGTACACGAGTGGGTGTTCGGCGCTGAAAGCCGATATCGATGATGTTTCGTTGAATGGTTCGCACGCTGACACTTGTTGATGGCCCAGCATTGAAATGTGTAGCAATTTGCGGAAGGGTTGCACGTGCATCAGGTTGAACGAGTCTCTACGTTCATCGTTGGTCCCGTTCTCGGAGGATCTTTTTCTGGCCGCAGCGAAGTCGGAGATTAGATGTTTTACCGGATTCCTGATATTGATGGTACTCTCGTTAAGTGGTCGTACGGGAGAATCTCCACTTCATTGTTACCTCGAAGATGGTTTGTCCTATCGTTCGTGCGATGCACGTTCAAACTCACTTGAATCTTGATAACCTGCCATCGCAGCGGCAGTAAACGATCTAACAACTGCGCCAGACACTGTCTGTCTTACATATGCGTTGCCGACCGCAGCACCGTATTCTGCCTGTTAACATACCTCTGTATTTGAATACTCATGCCTATACCAGTTTCTTTGGCGCTTCAGTGTACAACAACTGGAAGGACAGCAAATACTGGACAGTGTGAAGAACATATGTTCAGATTTGTAATTGAGGGTATGAAAAGTCCCCAATTTTGTCTACAAAGGAGACTGCTTAGAAATTACTCGTGCTTCGTGCTGCCGGTTCTCAGTTGTGTGAGACCATACGAAATAGGACAAATAGGGGATATTTACAGTATACAGAGAAGAACAGCAAGAATGGTCACGGGTTTATTTGATCCGTGTGAGAATGTCACAGAATACTGAAGGAGCTGAACTGGCTGGCCGCTGTGGCAGAGCGGTTCTAGGCGCTTCAGTAAGGAACCGCGCTGCTGCTACGGTCGCAGGTTCGAATCCTACCTCGGGCATGGATGTGTGTGATGTCCTTAGGTTAGTTTGGTTTAAGTAGTTCTAAGTCTAGGGGACTGATGACCTCAGATGTTAAGTCCCATAGCGCTTAGAGCCATTTGAACCATTTTGAATTGAACTGGAATACTTGAAGATAGGCGTAAACTATCCCGATAAAGTTTCAAGGCTAGGCTTTAAATGATGACTCTGGGAACTTAGTAAATCCCCCTATATATTGCTCACATAGGGATCGTGAGGATAAGATTAGAATAATTACTGCACGCGACAGAGGCATCCAAACTATCATACTTCCTGTGCTCCATATATGAATGGAACGGGAAGAAACCCACATAACTAGTACAATGGGACCTGCCCCATACCATGCAATTTACTGTGGTTTTCAGAGCATGGATGTAGATGGAGACGTAGAAATTTTGTAAACAGAGGTATCACCTCGGGCAACAACAGTGGCTCGGTCTACTGAGTTTGGATGAAACACGTGGGCTGTCTTTCCATGCTGATTCCGCTCTATGCCAGAGGTCATCAGTCGTACTGGCTGGTGGACGTTGTGGTGTCCCACTCTCTGAGGAACCCACGACTATATGTTTTCAATGGGTGACAGTTGGCCGTGGCAAAACTCGTAAACGTTCCTTGTCGGGGTAAGACAGCTCAGCACAGGCACCATGAAGTCATGCTTTGTCTTTATGAATGACAACGTCACGGAGATCTTAACGACAGGGCAGAAGCTCCATGCTTTACACGACAGATATTTAACATATTCACCCCAAATTACAGGCTATGCGATTGAGTAGCGCAGGTATTAGGCATCCAATGGCACCTCACACAATCTCAATGCCAAATGTGTGCAAGTATCTCCATATTTTGCAATTTGATAAGTGCTTAACATTTTATAACAACTTACTTTAAAGGGACTTTCAGTAGCCACAACAGACCTCCCCTGTGAAGTCACCAACCAGCAGTGTTGAACACTAAGCATTCCTTCGTAGTTGGTCTCTGCCTAGCTATCCGAGCAGTAACCATGAAGCTTTAATTGTCATCTCCAAAATATAATGTTATGGAATTCATGTTTTGTTTCCAGGTACATGTCCACAGTCCTACTACAGGAGCCAGAACGAAACGCTGCAGCCATTTGACAAAGTGGAAATACGTTTCCCGCATTTGACAGGAATAGTAAGGCTCTGGGGACTCCAGCCCACTGACAACTTAAATGTCAAATGGTTCAAATGGCTCTGAGCACTATGGGACTCAACTGCTGAGGTCATTAGTCCCCTAGAACTTAGAACTAGTTAAACCTAACTAACCTAAGGACATCACAAACATCCATGCTCGAGGTAGGATTCGAACCTGCGACCGTAGCGGTCTTGCGGTTCCAGACTGCAACGCCTTTAACCGCACGGCCACTTCGGCCGGCAACTTAAATGTCCTTCGAAAGTACAATTGGTAGTGTGAGTTGGTTACATGACAGGGATAAATGCATGACGTCACGAATCCTGTCCTCCTTACCTATAACATCATCATTATCTACATCTACATCATACTCAGTCACCTAATGGTGTGTGGCGGAGGGTACTCTCGGTATCACTATCTGATCCCTCCAACTCTGTTCCACTCGTGAACAGTGTGTGGGAAGAATTATTGTCGGTAAGCCTCTGTATTGACTATAATTTCTCGAATTTTCTCATCTTGTATAATACTCGAGACGTCTGTGGGGGGAATTAATATGCTGTCCGACTCCTCCTGAAAAGTTCTGTCCCGAAATTTCAGTAGTAAATCTCTCCGTGATGCACAACGCCTCTCTTGTAACGCCTGACAGTGGAGTTTTGTTTAGCATCTCCGAAACGCTCTCTCACCAGCTAAACGGTTTCGCGACGAAACGTGCCGCTCTTCGTTGGATCTTCTCTATCTCCTCTACCAGTCCTTCCTGATATGGATCCGAAATAGATGAACAATATTCAAGAATCGGGAGAACAAGCGCCTTATAAGCTACTTCTTCGTGGATGAATCACATTTCCTTAAGATTCTTCCGTTGAATCTGAGCCTGATGTTTGCTTTTGCCACTATCTGGTTTATATGGTCATCCCAGCTAAGGTCGCTCTGGATAGTTACACCTAGATATTTTACGGTAGACGTTTTCTCCATCTGTTTGTCATCAGTAGTGCAGCTGTACAGTAGTGGATTTCTTTTCCTATATATGCGCAATGTGTTACGTTTATTTATGATCAGGCTCAACTGCCAGAGCAGCTGAGCAGCTGAGTATCGCAGGATCTTCAAATGGTTCAAATGGCTCTGAGCACTATGCGACTCAACTTCTGACGTCATAAGTCGCCTAGAACTTAAAACTAATTAAACCTAACTAACCTAAGGACATCACACACATCCAAGCCCGAGGCAGGAGTTGAACCTGCGACCGTAGCGGTCGCTCGGCTCCAGACTGCACCGCCTAGAACCGCAAGGCCACTCCGGCCGGCTATCGCAGGATCTCTGTTTGCGGAATCCATGTAGATTTTTATAGGGGAGGTGTTCATTTTCCAAAAACGTCATAATTCTTGAGCGTAAAACATGTTCCATAATTCTACAACAGATTGACGTCAACGATATAGGCCTATAAGGGTGTGGATCTGTCTTACGACCTTTCTTAAAAACGGGAATGACCTGCGCTTTTTTCCTGTCGTTAGGTACCCTTCTTTGCTTAAGCGATCTACGATAAATTACTGCTAGAAGGGGAGTAATTTCTTTCGCATAATCTTTATAGAATCTTACAGGGTCCGCAGCTCGTGGTCGTGCGGTAGCGTTCTCGCTTACCACGCCCGGTTTCCCGGGTTCGATTCCCGGCGGGGTCAGGGATTTTCACTGCCTCGTGATGACTGGGTGTTGTATGCTGTCCTTAGGTTAGTTAGGTTTAAGTAGTTGTAAGTTCTAGGGGACTGATGACCGTAGATGTTGAGTCCCATAGTGCTCAGAGCCATCTGAACCAATCTTACAGGTATCTCTTCTGGTCCTGAAGCCTTTCCACTACTAAGCGATTGTAGCCGCTTTTCAATTCCGCGATTGGTTATCTTATTATCTGCCGTTTCGATGTTCACTCGACGATTGAAAAGAGGGACAGTGTTACGATTTTCTGCGGTGAAACAACTTCGGAAGACCGAATTTAGTGTTTCGGCCTTCTCTCTGTTATCTTCCGTTTCGGTGTCGGTGTGGTTGCCGAAAGAATGAATAGATGATTTTGACCCACTTACTGATTTTAAATACGACCAAAATTTCTTAGGGTTTCTACTCAGGTCGGTTGACACCGTCTTACTTTCAAAATCATTGAACGCTACTCTCATTTCCCATCCCTTAAAACCTTAATCGGAGCATACTTGGCTAGGGTATATTGAACGATGGCTTTGTCTTTTTTCCATTTGTTCTCCACATCATTGTCCTCATCACTGAATATTTTATGCTGACTGCTGAGAGATTCTGAAATTTGTATCCTGTCACCCTTGCTGAGCAAATATGTTTTCCTCCCTTTCTTAACATTCCTTGTAGGACCTGTCGTCATAGATGTTGTCACAGTCTTATGATCACTGACACCTTCCTCTACGTTAACTGATTTTAACTGATTCGATACGGTCAGGTCTGTTTGTTGCCAGGAGATATAAGACGTCACTCTCACGAGTCGGTTCTTTGACTATCTGCTCAAGGTAATTTTCGTACAAGACATTCAGAACAATGCCACGCGTTTCCCTGTCTCTGGCACCAGTTTTGATGGCATAATACTACAAATCTACACCTGGAAAGTTGATGTCACCTCCTATTACAGTGGCATGAGTAGGAAAATTACTAATGATATTCTGCAAGTTCCATCTGAAGCGCTCTACAAAAGCATCCGATCACCATTTTTTACCGTTCTTTCATACTCAATTTCACCGAGATTAATTCACGTTCGGAATCCGTGATAACCTCGCTAGATTTTATCAAATTTTTTGCTGCAATAAACACGCCGCCTCCATTGACGACTAACCTATCCTTTAAACATTCCAATCTCAACTTGGGATTTCGTTGTCTTTGACGAATGGTTTCAACCAGCTTTCTGTTCCCAATGCTATCTGTGCATTATAACCTTCAGTAGGCAATACTGATTCTGGGACCTTTCGTTGGATGCAGTTTACTGAAAATATATTAATCTTTTCTATCTCTGATCTGCAAGGAGCAAGATTCTCCGAGGTCGCTGTGGCCGATTTAACGGGCAAATCTTCTTTGATCCCAAGGGAGAGGTTTTCTAACCTTAAAAAGCCCCTTGTGAACGCCGCACGTACTCCGCTACCGTAGTAACCGCTTCCTGCATGTAGTACACGGCTGACCTATCAAGGGTAACCCTACAAGTCTGCACCAGAGAACGGAAGTCGAGAAATGCGCATCCGATACTGTCGCAGAGTCGTCTGAGCCGCTGGTTTAGACCTTCCACTCTGCTCGAAACCAGAGGTCCGCGATCAACCCTGGATACGATGCTACAAATGGACAGCTTAGCCTGCACACCGCGGTCGTTGCTAGTGGCCTTCACCAAATCAGTCAGACGCAGGAAAGAGCCGAGGATAGCCTCAGAACCCAAGCGACAGGCGTCATTCGTGCCGACGTGTGCCACTACATTCAGCCGGTTGCACCCAGTGCGCTCTATTGCCGCCGGCAGGGTCTCCTCCACATCACGGATAAGACCTCCCGGCAAACATACCGAGTGCACCCTGGAATTCTTTCCCGCTTTGCCTGCTGTGTCCCTGAGGGGCTCCATCACCCTACTAACATTGGAGCTCCCAATGACGAGTATACCCACCCTGTGTGCTGTCCAGACGGGGCAGAAAAATCTACCACTGGTCGAACAGGAGAGGCATCCCGTGCTGGCTTAGAGTTATCATCAACGCTGGGTCGTACCTGTTGCTAAGACGTAGGGAGCCAGCCGCACGCCCTGCTCCCTCTTTCGCCATCCGCCCAGTGACACGCTATCCCACCACTGTCTGCCACCCACTCTGGAGTGAGGACGGACCGGTCAGATGTTGCGTGTCAGAAGCCGTAGCGACGTCCGGGTCGTCAGGGGATTTCAGTGGCACCAAAGGTGTCGCATGTCTCGACATTGGCGTCCCGACGTCACCGCAACTTCGAGCATTAAGGCCTGGCCAGACAGAATGCGGCCTTGAACCGCAGCCGGCAGGCCGCACTGTTGAATCGCTCGTTATATTATGGCGGCAGGCACACTGAGTGCGGCTTTAACGCAGCGGCATGCGGCCTGCCGCACCGGCCGCCGCCGGGTTGTCATAGATTACAGATTCGCCGCAAGCCGGAGCGGCTGCTTGCCTCTGTTGGCGCACTCAACTGCTGTGTGGTCACACTAGAAGCAGCGGCGTGAGGCGGTTTTTGTCTTGCAGCTCGTAGTGCATGCACACAGAAAGACTTGTAGAGGAGGTGAGAGAATACAACTTTTTGTATGATACACGCGATCCTGATTTGGAGGTAGAATACATTTGTCCTCGATATACTCTTGATAGAAAGCTGAATGGTGTTGTCACTGTGACGTCCATAACTTCCAATATCAACTACTGTAAACTCGGTAGTATGGATCAACGATCGCCAGGAGAACTAGCGAAAAGAACTGTTTGTAACAGAAGAACTGGGATCCACTATCCTCCAGGCATTTTAACCTGACAGCCTTTCCGTCTGTACTTCCAAGGCAGTTCGGACACCCCCAGTTCTATAAATCCTTCTTCAGACTTCTTCCACATCTCTGTTGTAGGAGTAGGAAAATACTTGGGCTGTAGAACAGCCCTTATTGTCTGGCACACTTGTTTCACAATATCTGAGAGTGTTGAACGTCCTAACCGAAAAGAAAAAGCTATGGTCTGGTGACTGTCGCCTGTAGCCAAATATCTGGAAAAGATTAAAATCAATTATGCCGATAGAGCGAATAGATAAGTTAACGACCAGAGATACGTTTGTTTAAATTCAGTGACAATGTTATGAATACAATGAACTAAAACAATCTATTAAGTTGAAAGTTCTCTCTAGCGGGACATACTGAACTAGATGTTACTATCGTTTGCTGTATTCGTAAACACTGCAAATAAATTTATCACTCCACTCGTAACTACGTTGTGGGATAGCACTTACTTCCGCCAAACCTTTCATATGATACTGCAAAACTGAAATGGAATAAATTATACGACTTCTGTTTGAAGCACAAAGAGGCCACAAATGGTAAAACTTACCTCAAACAAATGACTAGTCTCTGCCTTGTATCAATTGGCTTTCTCCAGTTCGTTGTGCACTCCTCGGTGCTGCCTTTTTATCAGGCGATGCAGTTCCTCGAAATATTCTCAAAAATGTTCAAATGTGTGTGAAATCTTATGGGACTTAAGTGCTAAGGTCATCAGTCCCTAAGCTTACACACTACTTGACCTAAATTATCCTAAGGACAAGCACACTCACCCATGCCAGAGGGAAGACTCGAACCTTCGCCGGGACCAGTCGCATAGTCCGTCACTGCAGTGCCTTAGACCGGAAACATTCTCGCACCATACGAAAATATTTGAAGAAGCTATCTTCGTCAGACTCTAGATCAATACACAGCCGATGGTATTCTCCTAAGCTTTCTCTCTTGCTATTAATGTCGTGCACCCAACGTCTCCTTTTCTTGGTGCCATTTCGTATCGCCAGTGCGAGCTTACTCATTTTTGCACTTTAAGCTTAATAATGGGGTTCGGCCCTTTCCACAGTGTAACAGCTGACGCATCAAGAGCCGCTGCGGCCGGCCGTTGCCTGTGTGGCGTCCCTGGCCGCTGACTGGTCCGGCCTGCCGCTGCGCCGTCCGTCTCAGCGGCAGGCCGGATTCTGTCTGGCCAGGCCTTTAGCCAGAAGCTTGTCGACGGTAGCCAAAACAGCTTCCAGCTGTTTATAGACAGCAGCCAACTCTCCTTGTATCCGCTCACAACAAGCACAGATCCTATGCGTATCGTACTGTGTATGAAGTAGATGTAAGGTCTCAAATGTCCCCACAGAGTTTGAAAATATACCAAAAGAGAATAAAGTAACACTAAAAGTTGCTCTGCAGATTTCTCAGTGTACTGTGACATCGCAAGCTATTAAACAGAAATAAATTTCTCTACTGAAGTTGATGTATATACAGAAACCTGTTGTTAGAAATTCTGTTTGCCGAAAAGTTACTGCATGAGATAAATAGACTAGAATGTTGTGATCTAAACTTTGTGCTGTCTACTAGCACAAAATTAAAACTTGGTGGCGTGACGGAGTTTCTGGCGAGAGGAAAATTTACACAAGGAGACCGCCGAGAACAAGGATATTCACAAGACTTACGCAAAAACAAAAACTATGATTAATTTTCTAACCACTAGTCTACACGGCAAAATACACACGTAGAAAAACAAAGATTAAATTATTTTACGGTTGATCAGACAAGTGCTGCTGCTACTGCTGCTGCTGCTGCGCGCCCTCTTGGCTCGGCGTCTGCCGCTCACATCACATGACAAGCCACACCTCCTTACTATAGCCCCGTCAGGCCCCTCTCTGCCCCTCTCTTCCCAGTCACACTGCCTTTCTACTGTCCTTTAACCAGAGCCCAGTATTTTACCCGCCATTAAAACCAAACAGATAATCAGGGACCTGTATTTTAATTGCTTTTGAAATAAAACACCCTGTCACATTGTAGCTGCCATATTGAAAAGTATGTGAATCGTTTGTGTCACGTTCAAAAATATGTGACGATATATACAGTGTATTGTCATTTATCAAAAATGTTTGTGTAAAAATGCTTCCATATCACATACAGCAATCTAAAACTGAAATCCGCTACAGTGGGACCATGGAATGGTTCTTTTGAAGAGTTATCACCACACATATTAAGAAATTTATCCAACTGGAGGACGAGAAGATCAATTCCTGTTTCATAGAATACAGCCGGAGGCCGACAGATCCTCAACCGCAGTCAGTCTTGCACTTTCTTGTCGGACTGAAACAGACTTCCAAGCTTGTCTTTCTTCAGGTCGCCAAAGATGAGAAAATGGCATGGCAAACGATCCAAGCTGTACGAAGGATGTTGCACTGTTTCCCAACCAAATCCCTGAATCGCAACCTTCGTCCAAGTGGAAATGTGGAAGCGGGCGCTATTGTGCAACAGCATGATTCTGCTCAACAGCCTGAAGGCAAATGGCAAAGTCAACAACGGAAACTTCCCGCATCTCTAGCGCCATAGCAATCTAAAGCTTTTCACACCTGGTAAGGTCATGATTACCCTCTTCTTCGACTGCAGGGGCTTTCTGCTCGTCGAGTCACAGTCAACAGCAACGGAGTGTCCACATGCAACACACTGTTGCAAAATACTAATAGGTAAAATAGTCGTAGAGCCTGTGTAAAAATGACATACATATTTTTTATTAACCAAGGCGTTCTCACATGAGCTTTTTGCACGCTTCACTGTTGTCCCGGAGGATTATACCCATATTGTTCATTTAATCACCATAACTAATAGTGTATCAAGCGCAGTGATATTGAATACAGGGTTATTACAAATGATTGAAGCGATTTCACAGCTCTACAATAACTTTATTATTTGAGATATTTTCACAATGCTTTGCACACACATACAAAAACTCAAAAAGTTTTTTTAGGCATTCACAAAAGTTCGATATGTGCCCCTTTAGTGATTTGGCAGACATCAAGCCGATAATCAAGTTCCTCCCACACTCGGCGCAGCATGTCCCCATCAATGAGTTCGAAAGCATCGCTGATGCGAGCTCGCAGTTCTGGCACGTTTCTTGGTAGAGGAGGTTTAAACACTGAATCTTTCACATAACCCCACAGAAAGAAATCGCATGGGGTTAAGTCGGGAGAGCATGGAGGCCATGACATGAATTGCTGATCATGATCTCCACCACGACCGATTCGTCAGTTTTCCAATCTCCTGTTTAAGAAATGACGAACATCATGATGGAAGTGCGGTGGAGCACCATCCTGTTGAAAGATGAAGTCGGCGCTGTCGGTCTCCAGTTGTGGCATGAGCCAATTTTCCAGCATGTCCAGATACACGTGTCCTGTAACGTTTTCTTCGCAGAAGAAAAAGGGGCCGTAAACTTTAAACCGTGAGATTGCACGAAACACCTTAACTTTTGGCGAATTGCGAATTTGCTGCACGAATGCGTGAGGATTCTCTACAGCCCAGATTCGCACATTGTGTCTGTTCACTTGACCATTAAGAAAAATGTTGCTTCATCACTGAAAACATGTTTCGCACTGAACGCATCCTCTTCCATGAGCTATTGCAACCGCGCCGAAAATTCAAAGCGTTTGACTTTGTCATCGGGTGTCAGGGCTTGTAGCAATTGTAAACGGTAAGGCTTCTGCTTTAGCCTTTTCCGTAAGATTTTCCAAACCGTCGGCTGTGGTACGTTTAGCTCCCTGATTGCTTTATTCGTCGACTTCCGCGGGCTACGCGTGAAACTTGCCCGCACGCGTTCAACCGTTTCTTCGCTCACTGCAGGCCGACCCGTTGATTTCCCCTTACAGAGGCATCCAGAAGCTTTAAACTGCGCATACCATCGCCGAATGGAGTTAGCAGTTGGTGGATCTTTGTTGAACTTCGTCCTGAAGTGTCGTTGCACTGTTATGACTAACTGATGTGAGTGCATTTCAAGCACGACATACGCTTTCTCGGCTTCTGTCGCCATTTTGTCTCACTGCGCTCTCGAGAGCTCTGGCGGCAGAAACCTGAAGTGCGGCTTCAGCCGAACAAAACTTTGAGTTTTTCTACGTATCTGTAGTGTGTTGTGACCATATGTCAATGAATGGAGCTACAGTGAATTTATGAAATCGCTTCAATCATTTGTAATAGCCCCGTATAAAAGCGTGTTTATTACTGTCATTGGCATAGGTTATCTTTATGTGTATGATGCTGTCGCAGGACAAAGTAACACATCACAGCCCTCGTTGTGGCTAAAGCAAACGTGATGAAATACGCGCAGTTCTTGGACTAATCCTGTGATCAATACGGCTCTTGTCCAAACTAGTTAGCCTAAGAAGAGGCGTGACGTATTTTGGTTTGTAATTTTAGACACACTGTTTGACACTTCCTAAATAATTAAAGAAAGCTATCTGAAAAATAATTTAAAAAATATAGAGGCAATCATAGCTGAGCCGTGCGTGGTTCGTGTTCCCGCCATCATGTATTTTACGCCCTGTTCTTAACGTACTTCCACTCCACTACGTTAATTTAAATTACTACTGTCGCTGAGTTGCTGCTTTGCCTGACCCTGACCGGCCCTAACAGCGCAAATCGATATATCACCTCTCATAGTATCTTTGCTCGACTGCTGTTACTTCCCGGTCGTTGTCGGTCGTAAGCCAGTTCGGGTTGCTAGTTCGCGTCGCGAGTTCGTGCTGCCAGTCAGCTGGAACGCGTCTGGAGCGCATGCAGACCTGCCAGTCGGGCGTTGCAATGCAGCACCCGTGCAGTCGGGTTGGAGCAGTGAGGTGTGCGTCGACATGGCTCGCCCGACCATTGCCGCCAAGCATCACTTGAGCCGGGCCACCGTCTTGGTGGATCGTCGGTCGGTCGTCCTACCGGACGACGCGTTTTGGCTCGCCGATCGTTCATGAGTTAGCTGTGTGTGTGTGTGTGTGTGTGTGTGTGTGTGTGTGTGTGTGTGTGTGCGTGCGTGTGCATCGACTCCTGATTTGTCTTCGTGTGTGCTTAGTTACTGTTTGGTATCGTTCAGGTCTTCGTACAAGTGTTTGTCAGGTTGCGTGTGTAGTCGGTGTTATTTCCACTGAGGAATATTTTAGATGATGTCGGCATTCTGCGGCGAGTTGGTCGGTTGCTGAGGGCCAGGGCAGTTATCTCCGCGATGTGCAGTCGGCTGGGTCTGTTGGCGGTCCCTGCGCAGTGTCGGAGTGTGTGTGGAGCTGTCCGATCGCTACGAGCTTCGTGATTCACCGACCCAGGACGTCAAAGAAGAGTAGTGGTTTCAACTAGCCAAGCCACGTCCATTCATGTTGTGTGGTTCGTTTCGGTAGTTCACTGTTGGGGAGGTTTTCCTGTGAGCAACACCGAGTGTTTCTATTGCTGAAATTTAGCCGCCATGCGGTGCAATTAACTATATTGGTTGACTACAATTCGAGTGCCTCAGAGGAATTTTCTGCCTTGTGGCCGTTAGTGTTCTGGTTACCTGCACTGGCAACTAATGCGATTTCAGGCAGCTCCTTTTGGGTGAAGTTAACTATATTACCGTATTTCAAATTCAAGTGTACCAGCGGAATTTTCTACCTTGTGGCCGTTAGTGTTCCGGTTACCTGCCCGGGAGACTAACGTATTTCAGGCAGCGTCCTTTCCTCACCTGTTCTCGCTGTCCATGTAGTGTGTAGTTTTGACAGATAATACATATTTCATCGTGGATTATCACGTTCGTAACCTTTCGTGTTTGAGTTCTCATGTACTGATTGATAACAAGCGGGTCGTTGTGTTGGTCGGTCCGTGGCTGACCCCTGGTTTTGTTCTAACGGATCAAGTGTAGTTGGGCTCACCACCTGTCTCACCTAAGTGAACGAGGGCAGACTGACCTCCCTGGAGGCTTCTGAGTGCCGTTGTCTTTATTGTCTTACCCACCGGTGTTTAATTATCTGTCTTCAGCTACTTAAAATTTAAGACTTTTTTTAAAAAATTGGCACATTGTGGGCTTTCAGCCTTGCAACTTTCAAGCTTAAACATTGCGGCATTCTGCTTTTAAAAGGTTATGGTAATATATTTTAAAATTTTGAAATTTAATTTTGGCCATCAGCCATTTGATTGCACCTTGCATATGTTTATTCTATCTACTTTGCCTTGAGGCTTTTCACCTAGCTGTGATATATGTTTTTTTATTATTTTATTTGCTATTTTAACTGAATTTTTATCTTGTTGATTTTTAAGATTTCTTGTTTGGAGGCCTTCAGCCGCGAAAGAGTTGCATTTGGTAAAGGTTCGGCTGTGTGCCGCTTTGGTTGTAAATGTGTTATTAAATTACAATAAATTACAATTAGAAGGTGAAACTGACTCCAACCGTATTTGGCCCTTTCCACAATCCTAATTACCTGTCACGCCCAGCGGGTTTAGCGGGCGTCTCAATAGCCTCGTAGGAAATTGCGAATTTCCTTTTTACGTTAAGTGTTGGGATGGTCATTTCGCCTAATAAAAAGAATCATCGCAGTGGATATGCAGTCAGAAGAAGTCGTTATCTTTCAAGTAGTATAATCCCAGGAAAGTCTACAGTTCTGTTTATCACTTTGGTAGCTTGATTTATGTATTTCGAGCAAATGCCTTCTTGCTTCGAAACATAACGGGGAGCAACGCTTTGAGAACGGAAGGCGGCTGTGCGCGAGTCGGCGATTGGCTGGCAGGCAGAAGCGAAGACGGTGTGCCTGAGGCCGGGCGGCGGTTATCACGTGGTTATAATGGAGGCGACGGTAGTTGGCCGGCGCTGTGCATTATCCGGCAACCTCGAGAGCTGTGGATGATGTGCCCTCTTCTTTGGAGGGACACGCTGCTAAGGTCTTGCGAAGTGATGGTCTGACATTTTCACAAAATCTCCCCAGCATCAAGACACTCAGTTAAGTATTCTAATTACTAAGAGCGCTTAGTTAACTGTGATTGTGATCGCTCTTGGTACAGTAAGACGTCGCCGGCCGCATGATGTTGTGTGTGTTCGATTTCATTTGATGCCTGTTACTAAGCGTGTGCCCTGCTTCCGCATAACATTGATGTATTTGCAGAATGTTTGTTCGTTAGCTATTATTAGGAAGTGTTTAATTTGCTTACGGTATCGGTTAATCCATGTCAATATGTCCTCTGTGAGCAATCTGAGTCTTTACTTCTAAAGGTTGCAGTGTTAGGCTTTGCAAGCTCACGTAAGGTGGGCAATATGTGTGTCATTAAGTGCTAGTGAGTGTCGGTTCTCGTGAGCCAGTTCATTTCCCACTCTTAGCGTTTGTTTATAGTTACTGTTTCACTTAAAGAAAGGACTTGCCATGAAATTGTTTAGCCTTTATTTTATAATGTTAATCTACTGGTCAATCTTAGAATGTTAAAGTTAAGAAAAGTTTTTTGGCCTCCTGTTGTCGGGTGTGGTCTGCGTTCCTGTGAGCTGAGGCATGGAGCAACCGAAGCGCAGAGCTTCCCTTTAGATTACAAGTTTGGCTTACGGGCAGTGGACTTCGTCTGAGCTCGTGTGTCCCTCCTCGGTAGCGTTTGCTGGGTTCGCATTTCGGTGGCCTACTCGATGTGGGGTTGCAAACGGAGCCACGTCTTGGTTCGAAGCTGAGTATTACTTCCCTCAGTCGGGTCCACCGTTCGTGGTTAAACTTCGGCCTTACAAGCTTGGGCCTTACTTCTGTTGTTACACATTTATGACTGTACAAAGTTGTAACTTTCTCTGCCCT
Organism: Schistocerca piceifrons; assembly: GCF_021461385.2. NCBI lineage: Eukaryota > Metazoa > Arthropoda > Insecta > Orthoptera > Acrididae > Schistocerca > Schistocerca piceifrons. The sequence goes on from NC_060144.1 coordinate 127,029,762, forward strand.
GAAAGCCCATCTTACAAGCCAATGGGAATTTGAATAATTTCGTGGTTTGCTCTGCAAGGTTCTCTAGTCTAGTAATTTTCAGGTTTGCCCAACTTACGTTTTAATAAATATGTTCTAAGTATTCGTGTTAAAATTGAAGCTGTGTGTCCACTGTTATTTTACATGTAATGTTAAAGCATTATAATTGAAAGGGTCTTAAATAACATGAATTCACAGAAGTTGTTTTGTTAAAGCTATGGTCAGATTCAGCCTTAGTGGCTTCTGACAATTTTTATATGGCATCTTTACCAATGGTTTATTAGTTTATTAATTATTTTATGCAGTGAGAGTTTCTTAAATATTTTGCGTTTTTCAATGTTTATGGGAGATCGTTCGCTAATGATTTATTAACTTGCTTATAATTGTATGTAATTAGTGTTTCGTAAATGATCTTGCCTGAATGGTGTATGTCAATTTTTTTATGTGAGATTGTTTTTGGTAGTTAATAAACACATTGGAATTGAAATATTCACTTTATTGGGTCAGCTTTTCTACTCCATTTAGATTTAAGGTCAAACAAAGCAGGTGTTAAGTAAAAACGTTCCAACACACTATGCAGAAACCGCCAAGCGCCATAAAGTCATCACGCCAGGAATTATGTCGAACGGAATCGTCCTGTTGCACGGTAATCTTAACCCCCATACTGCCAACTGCACGAAGGCTAGGCTTCAGCAATATGGTTGAGAAACACTGCACATCCTCTGTACAGCTCGGATATTTTTCTGTGTGATTTGTACATCTTTGACTTCCTGAAGAAAGAGATGCGTGGACGTCAGTTTGTCACATGAGGAGGTGCAAGAGTGATTGTGGTTGTGCATCTATCAGCAGCAAACCGCGTTCTATGGAACAGGAATTGATGTTCTCGTCTCTGAGTGGGATAAATGTCTTAATGCTTGAGATGGCTACTTTTGAATGGAACCATTCCACGGTCCTATAGTGGTAGGTGTTCTCGTTTTATTTGACCTCCCCTCATATGTAAGCTTCATCTGAACTGTGTAAAATGGAGTCATGTTCAAAGATATTTGCCAGTACTGCAGTATTTCCAAATACTGCTTAAGCTTCATCTGAATAGTGTAAAAATGGCACTATGTTAAAAAAAGTTATTTCCAATACTACAGTATTTCCAGAACATACATAAGCTTTATGTGAATTGCATAAAATGACACCATGTTCAAAGATATTTGCCACTACAGTATTTCCCATGCAGAAATGAAGTTGGTGCCATTATCAAGGAAAATACATCAACTGAACTGCATAAATTGGTGCCATTCAGCACACACACGTCTGTGTTTCATACGCCACTTTAATAACAAAGCTAACATCAGAAACTATATTCATGTCATCTCTACCTCTCTCTTATAAAGAAAAGCCAGAAGGTGTGTGTATGTCTGATCAAAATCCAACAATCTTTACGTGACATCATGACATCAGCAGTGGAGGTGTTTCATAACATGCTGCAGAGCGATGCATTTCAGGTCCACTAACGGTGTGGCATATTAGATATTTACTTGCATAAACCCAAAAAGCATGGGACAATAGAAAAGAAACAAAAAAGCTCTAGATATAACAATTATTATAAAAAAATTACAATTGAAAAAAAAAAGAAAAACGTTTGAAGCATGCTTTGTTGACTGTCCACATTTACGTAAAACGTTGAGCACAGCCTGTCATATACACTCGAGCTATGATGAGGAATATTCAGAATTTCAATCACATTCAATGATTTTACTTTTCGCATATACACATCATAAAATTAGTCGTCATCACGTTTCAAACACACACTAGATCACTTACAAATCACATTTAATATTTTTATATTTCCACTACGAAATCTCCATCGTACTTCCTCATCGGAGCAGGTAAACAGTTATGATGGCCATCTCTTAATCACAGGTATAAGCAAGCAAACGACGACAACTTGTGATGAAAAAGTTAAAGTAAATCCAGTTTACGTTTCTCTGCTGCCATCAAATACAGAGATGTACAAATCATTTATGAAGAATTTTGTAGCAACGCACTCAGAGAGGAGAACAAATATAAATTTACGGCTCACTGATTTGCTTGATTTTTTTGACGTATTGCCTCACAGATTGTGCTTTGTACTCGAAATCGGATGCATTTAAGATATTGAAGACATATTTTCTTGACTATTGTGGTTTTAATTTAGTCAGTAAGAATGACTTTTCTCTGTATGAGTATGTCAATTCTCGTCAGTTCCAAATCACATTTAATGTCTTTACATTTTCACACATTTAATGTACTTATATTTTTCAGGTGGTAGCATGCCAAGCTACAATTTACAGTTTACATTTTTGCATACACACATATTTTTACATTTGTGGGTATTTACCTTATTCACAGGTACACAGTTAAAACAATTGTCATCATTACATCTCAGGTGGTAGTAACTCTAAACTAATGTAATCACCTTATCCAGATGTATGAAATGTTCCTGAGGCTACGTGATAAACGTAGCTTTTGTTTTTTAGAAGTAGAAACTGTACGGCGCTTTGACTCAATTACTTACCACACAGTTGCTTCGACTTCAGTATCAGGCACCTGTCGATGATAAATTCCTATGCCCTGCACATTGTGTCCTGACTCAGTATCGAGTGCAAACTTTTCTGCTCATTGACCAACAAATACGTTCACCATTCAGTCTTTCATTTATCCAACCTCCTTTTTATTCACAAGTGAAATACTGTATCTGTTATTTACGGGGGAACCGGAAGTATCATACCTTACTTGAATGTCACTCCTGATATCTTCGGGATGGATTATTTGGAGTATTAATGTAGTAAATTAGGGGAGCAATCTCAGTGTAACGCAGTTTTACATACTCTCCTGGAAAATTGTTTCGTATGAAATATCCAAAATAGCCATTCCTACTGCAGTGGGTTTATCAAACACTGCATTAAGCATGTATAATTCAATAACAACTAAGTTTTCGTTAAAAATAACACCACTTTATACATTATATCTTGCAATATATACAGCAGCTCCGTAACTACAATTCCAGCAAGTTGGTGGTTTTATGTCCTGCACATTTGGTACGTTTTGCATGATTTTACCAAACACACATATATCATATCGAAAATTTTTTTCTTGAAATCATTGCTTGCGCTCATCTGTTTTTGTGTATGACTCTAAATGTATGGCTTCATGCAGAGAGTTTTTATAAATGATAACATTTTATGAATCTCTCTCAGTACCAATTTATGTTTCATACATTGTTTCAGATTTCTGTAGTCAATAACGTAGCTCTACATATAACATAAGGTTGAAATTAATGTCTTCAATTTGTTACTGTTGAATGGGCACATATCAATGAAAATCGTGAATATTCCCAGAATATTCGAAAACCACTTCTAAAGTATACTTTTGCTATAAGCTTCTACTATATTGCCACATCAAAAGTTTCTACAATTTCTGGAGAAAGCCTCACAAAATTTGACAGTGGAAGGTATTGTAACAGTGTGCAGCTGCAAGGTCTGTTCACAAAGAGATATAACGTAAGATTTAGCAGTTTTGTTATCATACTTGACCATTAATCTATTTTTGCAACAGTGAAAAATACTCGTGCTAATACCTCTTTCAATAAACTGAATTTGTTCAATATCAGTAATAAGCTGCAATTCTGCACTAGTGGTTTTCAGCAGAGCATCCCATGCCAATCCACGTGAAGTAATATTCTGGTTAGGGCCCAGTTAATATGTTTTAAGACATAGGCCACAAAAGTATTTAACACGTCAGCAAGCCGTATAATTTCAAGTTTCACATGTAAAAGAGAATGTCTTACGCTTGAATACGCTCCACATACTGCACACTCGTTGATAATCAGCTTCTTCCATTGGTTCACTTGTTAGTAAACTTTTAAACTTCTCAATTGGAGGTAAATCATCTTCCAGTGCAAATATTTACATGGAAATACTCCTTTCTCATTGACTAGATCAAACCTGTGATCGTCAGAAAAATATGTTGTCATAATCTTGAGTTGGTTTAATTTAGAGTACAATGAATACTTTTCAAGAGAACATCCGAAAAAATTAAGGCCGTCGATAAATCGGAAATTTATATTGCAGTGCCTCTGGATTACGTTTTGTAAATGATTTGTACTTCTCCATATTTGATGGCAGCAGAGAAATGCGATGTGCGTTTAGTTAAATTTCTTCATCACCCTCTGTCATCATTTGTTCACACACATTTGTGAACGAGAGACGGCAATCATAATTGCTCAAATCGTGAAATACAGCTGCCATTGTATAGTTGCTGCCGGTAGTTCATATTGGTGCTGGCGTGTGTAGCGCCTCGATATGCACCAGCGAAATGGCAGTGGAGTCTGCATTTGAAATCTCCTTCCTTAAATGGGCCTCGTCAAATATGAGAGACCTTATTCTGAATGAAATGATAATTCTTCTTTGGCTCTTATTCCCAATTTTTAATTTTGCAATAAACAGTCGTTTATAGTATTAGTGATTTTATGCAACTGTTGGCTTAACCATTTCATGCAGTCGCTTCCTCTGTATAATTCAAACTCTGAATATCCCTGGTCATATCTACAGTGTATATCATAGGTTACGCTGAATGGTGTATGCAAATGTACATGGCCGGCCGGGGTGGCCGAGCGGTTCTAGGCGCTACAGTCTGGAACTGTGCCAACGCTATTGTCGCTGGTTCGAATCCTGCATCGGGCATGGATGTGTGTGATAGGTTAGTTAGGTTTAATTAGTTCTAAGTTCTAGGGAACTGATGACCTCAGAAGTTTAGTCCCATAGTGCTAAGAGCCATTTGAGTCAAATGTACCTGAATGGAATGTGAACCAGAGTCTTAACTATGATAGCAAGTAGTAACTGGTTCCGACACACATTCCATAACAGCATAAATTACAAAAGGTAGTTTGAGTCCGTTACTAAACTTGATTATTTTTATAAACTTATTCTTGCCAGTAGGCGTCATTGTGTAGACTGCCCTAGGCTGAGTAGACAACTGAAAGTACAGCTAATTCTTCTTTGGAACGAAAGTAGAGCAGATAATGCTCAGATACTACAGTACACTGATAAGAATGACTGCTACTACACGTTAACCTCGACATGGTTTTTATACAATAGAAATGACAGCGACGTTAAAGGATTTACATGTTTTGCACGAGGGTGCTTTGTTAACTTATAATGGCACAACTCGAAATTCCTTCTCATCTTTGTTTTCTTCCACAGAAATAAATTCATAATGAGCATCTTGAATGCCATAGACGCTAACACAGGCGCATTTGTTCTGTTTTTAGAATGTGTGACCGTGGTTCAGCTTGATAGAAAATTGTATTTTATAAAAGTTCAGTATCTTTCGGTATGGAACATATTTAGACATGCAGTTTGCATGATTTGCAGGATATAAACCTGCGATAATTGACCGGGGATCGTCCTTTCACTGAACATTTATTACTGATGTTTTATTTGATATCACTTTTCAAAATTTTTGTGTATAATCTTGCACATGAACCTTTATTTCCATTAACGTAAGCAAGTAGTTGAAGTTCTTGTTTCAACGCCCAAATAGTATCTCTCTCTTCAAAAGTTTCAAGTTTCTTAAACAGCTTATCAAGATTATTAGCTGAATATCACTCATCACTGATTTTGGACTGCATTAAACTCACATTCTTTGTATTGAGTTACGTTTATTTTGCTTCTACCGACTTAGAATGTTGCAAGTAATGAAAAATAGGTTTTATGACGTTGATTACGTGACAAACTCTATGCTCAAAACAAATATCTAGGTATCATGAACCCATCCTGATTAGTTGCGACACCTGTGCATATTCAACATATTTTATGTATTGAAGGCGATTCCCCCATTATTGCAAACTTGTCATTTGACTATTACATTAATGTTATTAGGTTAGTCTCAAAGTCGATGATATCCATGATGGTCAGCCTACCAAGAGACCTGTCCGATGACAGTTTGTTGGTCTTCTATCGCTGCCACTGTCGGGTACTAGACAAAAATTGTTAAAGTTCTTTGACCCCTGCTCAAGTCGTGTAATAGACGGCAACCGAATGAGAAACAGCATCCCTTAGTTACGACAAGTAGGTGAATTTGGGAAAGGCACCATAGTTGCATGAAACAGCATCCCTTAGTTACGACAAGTAGGTGAATTTGGGAAAGGCACCATAGTTGCATGAAACAGCATCCCTTAGTTACGACAAGTAGGTGAATTTGGGAAAGGCACCATAGTTGCATTCATAGACATTAAAAAGGCTTATGACTGTGTTAGAAAGTAAGAGATATGACGAGATCGTAATAGACTAGAAACTGTCAAAAGGAATGCAGTTTAGAGTCAAAAAGGTGTATAACAAATGCCTGAATTACATGACACAAAAAATCAGAATGGAGGGGACAAGATAGGAAATGAAACTATTCGAAACTGGTTTTAGTTCTGCTGCTTTTGTATGTAGGAAAGATGAGACTGCAGAGGATATCTGATTTGTGCCAGGAATTAACTGTTCACCCAATACATAAATAAATCTAATACACTTACCATAAACAGGCAAAAACACTAATCAAAGCTTACACTTCAATATCGAAAACAATAGTGTGTGTGTGTGTGTGTGTGTGTGTGTGTGTGCGTGTGTGCGTGCTTTACTGAGCTTGGATTCAGAGTGACCAGGTTTATTTCTTCCGACAGTGTTAGTTGTTTACTAACAGCAATGGGTAGGTTTACAGCACGGCTTTAGAAAGCATCGCTCCTGCGAAACGCAACTCGCCCTTTTTTCACATGATATCTTGCGAACTATGGATGAAGGGTACCAGACGGATGCCGTATTCCTTGACTTCCGGAAAGCGTTTGACTCGGTGCCCCACTGCAGACTCCTAACTAAGGTACGAGCATGTGGGATTGGTTCCCAAATATGTGAGTGGCTCGAAGACTTCTTAAGTAATAGAACCCAGTACGCTGTCCTCGATGGTGAGTGTTCATCGGAGGTGAGGGTATCATCTGGAGTGCCACAGGGAAGTGTGGTAGGTCCGTTGTTGTTTTCCATCTACATAAATGATCTTTTGGATAGGGTGGATAGCAACGTGCGGCTGTTTGCTGATGATGCTGTGGTGTACGGGAAGGTGTCGTCGTTGAGTGACTGTAGGAGGATACAAGATGTCTTGGACAGGATTTGTGACTGTTGTAAAGAACGGCAGCTAACTCTAAATATAGATAAATATAAATTAATACAGATGAATAGGAAAAAGAATCCCGTAATATTTGAATACTCCATTTGAAGTGTAGCGCTTGACACAGTCACGTCGATTAAATATTTGGGCGTAACATTGCAGAGCGATATGAAATGGAACAAGCATGTAATGGCAGTTGTGGGGAAGGCGGATAGTCGTCTTCGGTTCCTTGGTAGAATTTTGGGAAGATGTGGTTCATGTGTAAAGGAGACCGCTTATAAAGCAGTAATACGACCTATTCTTGAGTACTGATCGAGCTTTTGGGATCCCTATCAGGTCGGATTGAGGGAGGACATCGAAGCATTTCAGAGGCAGGTTGCTAGATTTGTTCAAAAAAATGGGTCTGAGCACTATGGGACTTAACAGCTGTGGTCATCAGTCCCCTAGAACTTAGAACTACTTAAACCTAACCAACCTAAGGACATCATACACATCCATGCCCGTGGCAGGATTCGAACCTGCGACCGTAGCAGTCGCGCGGTTCCGGACTGAGCGCCTAGAACCGCTAGACCATCGCGGCCGGTTGCTAGATTTGTTACTGGTAGGTTTGATCATCACGCGAGTGTTACGGAAATGCTTCAGGAACTCGGGTGGGAGTCTATAGTGGAAAGGAGGCGCTCTTTTCGTGAATCACTACTGAGGAAATTTAGAGAACCAGCATTTGAGGCTGACTGCAGTACAATTTTACTGCCGCCAACTTACATTTCGCGGAAAGACCACAAAGATAAGATAGATTAGGACCCGTACAGCGGCATATAGGCTGTCATTTTTCCCTCGTTCTGTTTGGGAGTCGAACAGGGAGAGAAGATGCTAGCTGTGGTACGAGGTACCCTCCGCCACGCACCGTATGGTGGATTGCGGAGTATGTATGTAGATGTAGATGAAATGTGTGTGGTGCAAGGCTCTTCCAGAGCAACAGCACGGCTCACTATTATTTTCATACAGGAAGGATGTAATTTGATCCAAGTATTCAGCAATCATTTTAAACCCGATATGACTTTCAGTGCATTTCTCGAAATGTTGATGTAATTCAAAATGGCCAGTTTATTAGCAGAAAAAAGTCAAAAACTTCGTTATACCATACTAAGCCCATGAATATATTGTTTAATTACACCCTAGTATCAAATTTGGTGTCCGTAGCTTTAATTGTTATAGAATCTCAATTTAAATTTAGACATCTACCTTCATAGCTGAGTGGTCAGCACACTAGAATGATATGGATGGGGCCCGGCTTCATTTCCCGACTAGGTCTGAGATTTTCTCCGCATGGGGACTGGATGTTGTGTCGTCCACATCGTCATCTCGTCTTCATCGATACGCAAATCGGCGATCAATCTTCGGGCGCTACTGCAACGCCTGCGGGCCAACATACAAAATCACATACTACGCCCGCTGAACATGTGCCAGAGAGTCACCTTCGTCAATATCCATCCGGCAGCGCGGATACCCCACATCGCGCATATTCCGCCCATCACTGCGACAATGACAGCCAGACTACAGGCGGCTTTCGGGTATTTTATATAAACATATCTTTAAACTCCAATATGATGCTCTCAACTTACTGAAGAGGAATGGTGGCCTCGATCTGGTTAACATGAGAGCCAGAACTACGGCACTTTACATCAATACTATGCTCCGATTATGGAAAAGACAAAATGCTACTTTTACCGGAATGTTGACCACCGAGCTCGCATCTGTTTCGAGACGCCCACCGACGTCTTTGGCACACATCCCACCTCCGACGTCGCCGTTTCTTTTTGGAATACAGCTACATATGCAGCAAGATCCCCAGGACCACCCACGACATCTACCGCCTTCTCCGGAAGTACCTGCCCCGAAACCCCCCTGAAGCACGATATCCCCATGTTTCATGGCTTACAGTTTGGAAAACGATACAACCATACCACACCACTGAAACCACCGCGAAGTGATGCCTTCTCGTGAACGGCAAATATACTACAAGACAGAAAGCTCATCGCATCTAGCTGGTGGAATCACCCCTGTGCCTCAGGTGCAAAGTCGAAGATATCTATTTACACCGTTTTGAGTGTGAGCTAGCAGCAGCCGTCTGGACCCTCGTACAGAAGATTGTGTCTTTCTATCTCCGAGTACACCCACATCACGTTTCTCCTAACATGATGATATATCCTGATACGACCTGCTTTCCATCATCTAAGTGGCACGCCATCATATGGATCAGTGGCATGGCTGTCAACTACCTCTTCCGGGACGACATCGTCGATCCGGCGGACTTTTGGACACGCCTCCAAGTACATCACCAAACCTTTCGCCAATCCTCCTCGGAGCTGGAATTTCAACGAAACGTGCCAGTCAAGACTGGACGATCTCACGTTCCCCTTCTAATGGTCAATGATAGAATGGACGTTGTTCTGACGGAGCACCAAAGTGAAGCATGGCGCAGAAAAAAATATTCCTAATTTCTTTCACTTCTTTTTGCTCCTCAACTTCTAACTTTTTCCTTACACATGTTTATGCTGTTCCCGCATAGCTCGGTATCTGCAGCCTATTTGTTTTCTTTCGCATGTGTTACCCTAGAAAAAATATGGTTGGGTTGCTGCTGCTGTTGAGACTGTATACCTATTTACGTTTACAAAAAAAAAAAAAAAAAAAAAAAAGGTCAGTAGAGCACTTGTCTTCGAAAGAATACGTCCCGAGTTCGAGTCTCGGCCCGGCACACGGTTTTAATTTCCCATGAAATTTCATATCAGCGCACACTACTCTGCAGAGTGAAAATTTCATTCTGGGCTGTACTCCAAGTTATCAAACATTTGCCTTGTACAGCGTCTCTTGTATTTTCTGGCTGTCAACCAATGTCTGAATTACCTTCTTAGAGACACCAATTACTATGTTTCCATCTACCTGGGGGTTCCGTGGGGCGCAGTGTATCTTCTAGGCGGGAAGGAAGCTGCCTGGAAGAATCGCTCGTTGCAGCAAGAACAGCAACGCTCCGTAATATCGCCGCCCGTCACCCATTTCGCAGATATGCTGCTTTCATCCCAGCATACTGCATATGTATAAACAAAACAAAAATACCGCGCACAGAAGATGGGTAGCGAACTTGTAATGGACAAAAAAAGGAAGTTCCTTTTCATAAGTCGCGGACATCAATCGTCGGAATGGAAGTGTAAGGTACAACACATCGCTTTCTGCCAAAGCGATCTGTTACAACGACTAGCGTGGTGTGATGCTAATTGAGCCGTGCGCGGCTAGCGTTTATCCCATTTATTTCTTGTCATCTTCCATTACGGGGAAACTACACTGCCTGAAATTTACGTCAACGGCCAGGGCAGGTAACCGGAACGTTAACGGCCACAAGGCAGAAGATTCCGCTGGTGCACTTCAATTCAAATAACCAAATACAGTGAAACTCCACCGGAGGGTGGCTAGAATTTTCCAAGTTGAAAACCACGTTTTCTTATTCCATTTACTGGCGTCACTGACTTCCTGCCTTACTTGCCCGTAAGCGGCAGCAGCAGCGCGTATCGATAGGTGCACTGTCGTACCAACTCTGGAGCGACCGTTAGTATTTCCGGGTCGTCGTGTGTGTGGCAGTCAGTCCGGGACGGACCAGCAGTGCAGTTGGGACGCAGCAGCAGTGGGGGATGGAGCGCCGGTGAGGCGCCGACAGCCAGTAATCGCCGACCTCTGGCGACACACGTGAACTGTCCAACGGAGGGAGACTGCAGCGGGTCGTTGGGTTGGTCATCTCATCTACCGACGTATAGTTGGTCCTTTCACCGTTCCCGGGCCTGAGGAGTCGATCGGTTGGCGTGGAGCAGTGAGGAATTCTCCGCGGGACGTAGTTTGGCCGGGGCCGCCGGCGATCTCTACGCGGTGTCGGAGAGTGTGGCGCTGTTCCCATCACTACCAGGTCCGTGGCTCACCGACCCTGGACACGAAAGTTGAGTTTTGATTTAACCTACCAGCAAGGCAAGACTGTTCACATTGTGGCGTTTGGAGTTCGTTGTCGGCTGTTGGGATATTCCCGCGAGCAACAACGTGGTTTTCAAGTTGGAAAATTCTAGCCACCCTTCGGTGGAGTTTCACTGTATGTGGTTATTTGAATTGAAGTGCACCAGCGGAATCTTACCTGCCCTGGCCATTGACGTAATATTCAGGCAGTTTAGTTTTCTCATAGTGTTGTTGCTGTCCAGCACGGTGTGTAGTTTGACAGCTCCATGTATGATTGGTTGTGGGCGCCAATATTCTACATTGTTCCGATGAACTGTTGTGCCCTGGTCTGGTGAAGTGGAAGTTACCTTGTCGGTGGCTCCGTTGACTGTCGGTTGGTTGGGTTGTCGTCGGATCGTGAATGGTTGACCCGACTGCTTGTCTCACCTAAGCGAACGTTAGTGTTCGAATTCCATCCCGACCCTCAAACATCTGAGCGCCCTTGGGTGTACTGCCTTTTTTTTTATTTGTTCTTGTTGTTTGTACTGTGTGGTTTTGGTGGTTTTGCCCTTAAGGTGTAAGATTCTTTAGGTCTTCAGTCTAATTTAAAGAACTGTTTCACGTAAGACCTTTGGCATTTTAAAGATTTTAATGTTGTTGAATTTTAAGTGTTGGGCCTTCACCCGATTTTGAGTTTGACTTGTTTTGCTCTTAAGGCCTTCAGCCTTGTTCAAAGAACTGCTTCACGTAAGGCCTTTGGTATTTAAAAAATTAATGTTATGGAGTTTTAAGTGTTAGGCCTCCAACCGATTTGAATTTAACTTGTTTGCTCTTGAAGTGTCTGATTCTTTGGGCCTTCAACCTAACTAAAGAAGTTTTAAGGCTTTCCCTTTTAAATTTCTGTTTTGGTTAAGTTTTGCCTAATTAAGAACTGTTTTCCGTAAGGCCTTTTTTTAAAAAAATAATGTTGTTTAGCCTTAAGTGTTGGGTTTTCAGCCTATTTTGAATTCAAATAGTTTGCTCTGAAAATCTCACGTTCTTTGGGCCTTCAGCCTAAATAAAGAACAGTTGTAAGAAAGGAGTGCCTTTTAAATTTATGATTATGCTTGCGTTTTGTTACTGGCCTTCATCCGTTTTTAAATTAGTGACTTTCAGCCGTTAATTAAGTTCCAAAGATTAAAGCTGTGTTTTTAAAAAAATATTTTTTTGGGCTCTTGTAATGTTTCATCAAATAACAAAGTTGTGTGTTAGAGTGTAACTGACAGCCCCTTATTTTGGCCTCTTTCCACAATTTAAACTACCAGTCCTGTTCTGTGGGTTAAGCTTGGCCTCTCACTAATAATTATGCCTTTAAGGATAAACCGTCACAGGAACATACGAGGAAACGGGGGAAGGTGTCAAGATGAAGCATGCCGGAAGCTGTCCGAGGAAGTGTTTTTGCTCTAAGTCAACTCTCCAGCTTGATACAGTAACACACGCTAGTGGTACAGTATCATACGCTGATTATTTAGGGTACACAGGGCGAACATTAATAAAAACGCCAAACGGCAAGGACGGGTTCCTGACTGGAAATGGAGGAAAGAAGATCCTATGAACATGTGTCCGGAAATTCATTGTTGCCAAGGTAGATGGCGCTGGCGACGTGCCATATTTTCTTTGTGTACTGCAGGCTGCGTGATTGATGCAGTGAACTGCGAGCCGCAGAATGGTCCGGTATTCACGCCGGGAACCAGCCGAGATGGTGTTTGTCTACAGCCAAGCAGATGGAAACGGTCGAGAGGCTGCAAGGCTATACCAAAACAAGTACCCTCACAGATATCAAACACGTCACACAACATTTCAAGCCTTTTTGGCGTTTGTATGATCATGTGTCCTTTCAGACAGACGAACATGCAAGGAGACGGCAGACTGTGCGTCCTCCAAAGATGGAGGTCCAGTTTCCACAGGATATTGAGACGAACTCTAGAGCTCCACGCACGTCGCCCGCCAACATGCTGTAAACTTGGTTCAAACGGCTCTAAGCACTGTTGGACTTAACATATGAGGTCATCAGTCCCCTGGAATTATAACTGGATTCGAACCTACGACCGTAGCAGCAGCGCGGGTTCCGGACTGAATCGCCTAGAACCGCTCGGTCACAGCGGTCGGCCATACTGTAAGCCAAAGTGTGTATATCCTGCGTGACAACCGCTACTACCCCTACAACCTGCAACGAGTGCAAGGATTATAAGCATCGGAATTCCCTCTACGGGAAGGATTTTGTCGATGGTATTCTTACGTTTTCCTTTTTGAGTCATCAGTCTTCTGACTAGTTTGACGCGCCTCGAAATCCTCTCCTGTGCCAACGTCTTCATCTCAGAGCAGCACTTGAAACACACTGTTCGTACTACACCGTCACCATTGTGGGATTTCTGTCATCATTCCTCTTTACAGACGAAGCAACGTTTACCAAAACTGGCATCATCAGTCTGCATAATCGTCATCTGTGGGCTGTAGACAATCCTCTGGGAGTGGTTGAGGCGTCTCACCAGCATCGGTTCAGCATCAGTGTGTGGGCAGGGTTTCTTGGCGACCACGTAATTGGACCGGTTATTATACCACAACGCCCCGAACTTGGACATCCGGCAGAATACTCTGCCCGGTCTGCTTGAGAATACAGATTACGTGCTTTCTGCGTGACGGAGAACCATCCCACCTCCACATTACAGCTCGCCTACATCTCAACAACATGTTCCCTTGATATCGGGTAGGACGCGGAGGTCTTCTGGCACAGCCTGCAAGATCACTGGATTTAAACCCCATGGGTTTTAACTTCTGGAGCGTTGTGTATGCTGAAACTATTCGTCTGTAACGCTATTCGGAGAGAGGCTGGGACGTGCGAAATAGTACGGGAACCCACAATGCGACGTGTGGACGTGCGCGTTGTATCTCATCGTGGCCACTTTGATTACCTGTTGTGACGTGGATACGATGCAGCATGTACTGTGTCCAGGGACGATTTGTTGTCGTTGCACGCACACCGTCCTTTTAGAGACCCGAGTTTGTGATACCTTTCTTCTGCCATTTCCTGTCAGGAATCCGACCCTGCCGTTTCTCTGTTTTATTGACGTTCCCTCTGTCTAATTTTGCCATAACTCCCGTATTCTCCTCAAATAGCAGCCAGCGAGCTATTCCCGTTTCCTCACAGAAAGAGACTAAGAGTGGCAGCCATTCATGGGTGGAACCTTTGCTGAACAGCCATAATGCAAACTTACGTATCCAAAGTCTCCACCAAGTCGTCAATAGAGGGGAAAGTAAGTCACATTGACTAACGAACGTACACTACTGGCCACTAAAATTGCTACACCACGAAGATGACGTGCTACAGACGCGAAATTTAACCAACAGGAAGACGACGTTGCGATATGCAAATGATTGGCTTTTCGGAACATTCACACAAGGGTGGCGCCGGTGGCGACATCTACAATGTGCTGACATGAGGAAAGTTTCCAACCGGTTTTCACACACAAACAGCAGTTGACTGGCGTTGCTAGGTGAAACGTTGTTGTGATGCCTCGTGCAAGGAGGAGAAACGCGTACCATCAAATGGCTGGTTCAAATGGCTCTGAGCACTATGGGACTCAAATGCTGAGGTCATTAGTCCCATAGAACTTAGAACTAGTTAAACCTAACTAACCTAAGGACATCACAAACATCCATGCCCGAGGCAGGATTCGAACCTGCGACCGTAGCGGTCTTGCGGTTCCAGACTGCAGCGCCTTTAGCCGCACGGCCACTTCGGCCCGTACCATCACGTTTCCGTCTTTGATAAAGGTCGGATTGTAGCCTATCGCGATTGCCGTTTATAGTATCGCGACATTAATGCTCGTGTTGGTCGAGATCCAATGACTGTTAGCAGTCATGGAATCGGTGGGTTCAGGAGGATAATACGGAACGCCGTGGTGGATCCCAACGGCTTCGTACCACTAGCAGTCGAGATGACAGGCATCTTATCCGCATGGCTGTAACGGATCGTGCAGCCACGTCTCGATCCCTGAGTCAACTGATGGGGACGGTTGCAAGACAACAACCATCTGCACGAACAGTTCGACGACGTTTGCAGCAGCATGGACTATCTGCTCGGAGACCATGGCTGCGGTTACCCATGACGCTGCATCACAGACAGGAGTGCCTGCGATGGTGTACTCAACGACCAACCTGGGTGCACGAATGGCAAAACGTCATTTTTTCGGATGAATCCAGGTTATACTTACAGCATCATGATGGTCGCATCCGTGATTGCCGACATCGCGGTGAGCGCATATTCGAAGCGTGTATTCGTCATCGCCATACAGTTGTATCACCCGGGGTGATTGTATAGGGTGCCATTGGTTACACGTCTCGGTCACCTCTTGTTCGCATTGACGGCACTTTGAACAGTGGACGTTACATCTCAGATGTGTTACGACCCGTGGCTCTACCCTTCATTCGATCCCTGCGAAACCCTACATTTCAGCAGGATAATGCACGATCGCATGTTGCAGGTCCTGTACGGGCCTTTCTGGATACAGAAAATGTTCGACTGCTGCCCTGGCCAGCAAATTCTTCAGACCTCTCACCAACTGAAAACGTCTGGTCAATGGTGGCCGAGCAACTGTCTCGTCACAATACGCGAGTCACAACTCTTGATGAACTGTGGTATCGTGTTGAAGCTGCATGGGCAGCTGTACTTGTAAACGCCATCCAAACTCTGTTTGACTCGATGCCCAGGGGTATCATGGCCGTTATTATGGCCAGAGGTGGTTGTTCTGGGAACTGATTTCTCAGGATCTATGCAGCCAAATTGCTTGAAAATGTATTCACATGTCAGTTCTAGTATAATATATTTGTCCATTGAATATCCGTTTATCATCTGCATTTCTTCTTGGTGTAACAATTTGAATGGCCAGTCTTGTATAAGGAAGGGCTATACCATCACCGAGTACCAGGAACGCAACCTGATTTTATGGAGGTGACAAAATTTTATGACCACCTCTTGTAGTCATTTTCAGTCGGATGTCGCTGCTGGTAAGGCTCACGAAGTTGGTAACCTGCCGCCAGCATCATCTGCGAATGCTTGTAAAATCTTACCGAAGCTCTGCTCAGATTAACTCGTTGTTAACGGGGCATTGCGCCGTAATCATCACTTCAGCGACGCTGGATCCCGTGTGACAATAGCTCCACGCATCAGTGTAACGACGTGGGATTTGAACAGAAGGCGAGGAGCCGCCGTTACCTTGAGGCCCCTTGGCGCGGTATAAGTGCGGGCGAGGTTTTTAGCGAGCGTTGTCCGGGAGAGGCGCCATTGGGCGCGCCGCTGCGCCAGTATTCGTTAGCGGATGCTCGAGCCGCGGCGGTCGCGATGCGATGCGTCGCAAATTATCCCCGGCCGCTGGCTGAGCCGGCTCACTGTGCGCCATCTAGGGGAACCCCCTGAGGGCCTCCCCTCTTCTCCTGCCACCGCCCTCGCATTTGCATGTCTTTGAGCGCCGCTGCAAGCCCGGCGCCACGACGCACAATGCGGCAGCGCCGAAACTGGGCCGAATGCACGGCACCGTCTTGGTGGTGACACCTCGCAGCAGCTAAATAAGCTTGGTGTCTTTCGGACACGTCCGCTGGAACAGACACCACGCGTTCATAACATAACAGATTCGCCTAAATGGGCGATGAATCCACAACCTTCAGAGCGGATGCACAATATCGTTTGACCTCCGGTGAGAATCTAAAATTAGCGAGCATGGAGGACATAGACGGGGAGGGAAGATAGGTGGCGCTAGGTATGAATGTGGGTCGGCCGAGGGGCGTGCCGAAATAGTCTGCGCATTTGTGATAAACACTCTGTCGGGATCGCACAGTGGCTAACGCAACTGCCTGGTAAGCAGGAGATCCGGGGTTCGAGTCCCGGTCCGGCACACATTTTCTCTCGTTGCCACTGATTCTGCATCGAGTCCTTCTGCAGCTGATACAATCAGGTCCTTCCCTTTCCTTTCCTTTCCTATCTCCCCCCCCCCCTCCACTTTCAATGTACAAAATAGACTGATGGCTAAAGTATTAGTCATTTCCTTAAAAGAGTGCACTGGTCGCTTTGGGCCGTCGTGTTACTGCTAGCAGTCGGGAGACGTCAAGGGCTTATCTGTTAGCAAGCTCCCAGGACTACGTCACTGTTTGTAGAGGTTTGTACATTTTACAGTGGTCAATAAAGGGTGTCAGTATGGCGGAGGGGAGGAGGGTGTTCTTACAGTGCCCCTTCCCCTTTTATTCACGCATGGGTCCATGTCTTGCCCTTCCATGACCATCCACAAAGGACATGAAACAGGAGGGATAGAAAAGCATTAGCACCCTTTGCTCTTTCGGATCACATTCCAATTTCGTCTAAGTGGTTCCACACCGAATATCAGAGCAAAAACCGTAGTTGCACTGTAGTCAAAAATGCGACCACATTCAGTGAGGTTGCTACTCCACGACGTCCTTAGAGAAGGATTGAATCGTCCTGGGGTTGTTCGCAGTGTCAAATGTTTATAAAAACGTCGTTCAGTTGTTAATCATACCGCGAATTGTCATTTTGGACTGAGGAATGCCCAAAGGAAAGCAGTGGTTTGATTGACGGCCATTATGCCACCAGCTGAGGCCATTACCTGATGATTCTGATCGGCGGTGTGAGGTGGCATAGTAAATTACCACTATGCTGCTGAGGTATCAGCGTCGCTTGAGCATCAATGTATGGTCAGCAATCATCGGTGACAGACCCTTGGGGCCATACAGTTCATCATACAAATTAAAAGGTGATACGTTTTCTGCACGATTAATTACCAGTGGTAATGGAGAACACGACCCTCGCAGAAAGAGATAGACTGTAATTTAAAGCCATAGGTATACGCCCAACCCAATGACAATGAAGATTTTGCAAGAGTGATTAACGAATGCATGTTATGTAATCCGAATCGACGTAGATGCGTCAGAAAGAGTGCGTGGTTCACTGTGAAGAAGTGAGTCCCGGTCGGGGCGCACATTTTCAACATGTCCCCAATGAAGTACATCAACGCCTGTTTGCAGCTAGGGTGTCCATTTAATTATTATTTCAATTCAAGTTGCATGGTCATCTACGGTAACTGTTTTTCGGGAACAGATACTACCGTCATATATACTCGGAGTTTTTCGGTTTAAATAATTTTCTTCCTGTGTTACAGGGCAGCACGAGTGGTCACCTGTTTGACTCACTGGAGAGCGTGACGGTTTAGAGAACCAGTACTGAGGGATGAATCTAGAAATACACTACATCCTCCTATGTCCGACTCCTGCAGAATTCCGTGAAGCCAAATCATACTAATTATAATGGGCACAGAGGCTACTAAGCAGTCTTTCTTCCAACAGCTCATATGCGAATGGAAAGAGATGGTCTCACGGAACATGGTACATAAATAAATGTTTCACTTCGATCGAAAAACTGCACGAATCTGTCCGCACAGATCACCGAAGTCGTGCAAAGGCCGCGTGGTGACGACTGACGTCATAGCCGACAGACTGCTACGTCACGCTGGGAGGCCGAGCAGAGCACCGTGGCTTGTAGGGGAAGAGGCACTAGCTGTTCCCCCATCCGCTGACCGCGCATGTGCGTGCCACGCTTGTTTTTAAGACAGGGGGCAGGGATGGGGCAGATGGGAAGAGGGCAGCCGCTTTATTGCTGCAAATGTCGCTGCTTATTCGGATGGGCGTTCAGCGGTGGCCTGGAGGGTGCTAGAATGGAGGGCGCGCGATGCGCCCCGCGCCCTTCACCAGCCTGCCACGCCCCACGAGTGCCCGGGCGCCGGCTGGAGGGCTGAGGGCCCAAGGGCCGACCGCTGGGCCGAGCTGCGGCCTCGCGCCGGGCTGCTGCCGGCCCTTACGTGTGCGCCACACCTGCTGTCCTACTCCCTACAACCAGCTCAGCTTTCGGTTTTCATGTAAAGCTCGCTGGTATAAAAATCTGAATTCCAAACACTGGATGAATTTTCTTTATCCCTCTGAAAGCTGACTGGTTTTCTGGAATCTTTACTTAAACGTAAATTTATATTTTATATTTATTGAAATTTTCCTCTCTGGAAAGGTTCTTCTCCAACATAACAAGGCTCGGAAATATTTTCATCTGTTATATAAGATCTCAATTTATCTCTTCAGAATGTCCCTCCACGTGTTTCGGTCTTGTCTATCTTCTTCCTCTGCGCCAAGTCTTCTCATTCTTAACTGTACAGTTTAGAGCCAGGTTATCCCTAGGGCGTCCTATCTCTTCTTTCCATCCCGTTCCCATACCAGGATCATTTTCGGTATTCTGGCTTCCTCCACTCTTCTTACACGCCCTTACTTCTATCCGTCACGTCATGTATTCTTTCTCTTACTTCCAATATCTTTCTTATTTCGTTGTTACTTATTTTCTATTTTCTATAAATTCTTGCTGATCTTTTCTTATGTGTTTCAGATTAGTAGTCCATGTTTCCAACACAAACATAACTATGCTTTCTAGCATCGATTTGTATATCATTCTTTTGGTTCAGTTTATTACATTTCTGCTCCATAAGATTGAGTGGAACATTCCAATGACCTTCCTTTCACTGTTAATTCGTTTCCTCTGAGTTTCCCTCCATCTCTATAATGGATCCCAAATACAGAAGGTATTGACCTTCTTAATTATCTGTCCCTCTACGTATAAGTCATCTGGATCATTAGTGAGGTATTCTGCTTTCCGATAATTAATCTTCAGTCCTCAGTTTCTGTATTCAATTGCTAACTGATTACATATATAATTGCCGCGCGGGATTAGCCGCTCCAGTCATGGACTGTGCGGCTGGTCCTGGCGGAGGTTGGAGTCCTCCCTCGGGCATGGATGTGTGTGTTTGTCCTTAGGATAATTTAGATTAAGTAGTGTGTAAGCTTAGGGACTGATGACCTTAGCTGTTAAGTCCCATAAGATTTCACACACACACATATATAACTGGCGTTTAGGAGACCATGTCTTAAGAATAATGTCTATGTAGATTTTAAATAATGTTGGTCACACGGGGCAGTTTTGTGACAGATCCTTGCTTGGTCTAAATTTCTGTGAAAGCGTGTTAC
Source organism: Schistocerca piceifrons (assembly GCF_021461385.2). NCBI lineage: Eukaryota > Metazoa > Arthropoda > Insecta > Orthoptera > Acrididae > Schistocerca > Schistocerca piceifrons. The sequence continues at coordinate 127,050,036 of NC_060144.1, forward strand.
CAATTATCACTTGACGTACAGATATGTTATCTTTATATATTTCTTGTATTATTTTAATTACAGGACTTTCTATGTTCGCCGTATATAATGGTCTCCAAAGTAGTTGTCTGGGAATAGTATCATTTGTTTTTTTCTAAATCTGTGGAAATGAATGCTATGTTTTATCTTATTTTTCTCCATGTTTCCCTAATGTGTTATCGTAATGTGAAAATATGATCTACTCACATTTTTCTTCCTGGGTTTTATAATTTACTTCCAGGTTGTTTTTAATTATTTTCCCAAGAATTCTCATTAATATGTTTATAACACAAATTCCTCGATAGTTCGAGCAGGTTTTGCGATCCCCTTTCTTGAATACGGTATTAAAATATCCTAGTTTCATTTCCTTGGGTACTGACTCTCCACGTAATACTTCATTGAATAACCGTCTTATTAGTTTCACAATTTTGTCACCAACATATTTTAAGAGCTCCAGATACATACTGCCTGGTACAGGTGATTTACCACACTTTACTGTTCTTAATACTTTATTCACATCGCTTTCTAAAACTTGGATCACATTCTTTTCCCATTTCTTTCCTTCCACTGTTCCTCCCTCCAGACATTCTCCTCTATCCTCACTGAATAATTTCCGGAAATATTCTTCCCATTCCTTTGGTGTTAACAGTTTAAGACTAGAAAAAAAACAGAAAAATGTTGTCAAAGCAAAAAAAAAGGGCAGTTGTTAGAAAATTTAAAAATAAAGTGACGTTGTGTGAATGCTGCTGTAGGAAGCAATGTTCGACCAGCGGGTGGTGACGTTACTCCGCCACTGGCAAGAAGGCCAATAACGAAACAAAAAAGGAAGACTCCTGGGGCATCAAACCCCCTCCACCATGGAGCTATTGTTCGAATCCTCGGCAGCTTCCTTTTTTATTTTTTAGACGTCAGTTCCCTAGTTGTCGCCGTTTATAAGTGGGATATGATTTTGTCACATGATAATAACACTGGGCTACAAAAAAATTTTTTTTGAATGTTTCGAGTACTTCATGAGGCAATTCCTACTAATTTTGGGTTGAGAAAAACAAATATGTCAATGGAAAATTTTTATTAGCTCTAGTTTCTATGATATACACAAGGTGGAATATTACATCTTAACGGATTGAGAGGAAAGGATACATTTTAATTACAAACATGCTAACAACAATGAAAGTGCATTTGATTTTTTTTTAACTGGTAGTGACATGCTAAGAGTTCTACAGTGTTGGAAAAATACTTCGCAAATGGTCGTGCCTGAAGAGAATCATGTGGTGGCCTATTGACTTCGTCGTCTTTTAGCTTGCCTCTTGTAATAGAGTTCCGCAGAATCCCTACATAAAGACAAACAGTAATCCGCAAGCATTACTTCATTCCAACGGCCCTGATATCTTTGTTCCATAACAGAAATGTCCTGATGGAATCTCTCACCATGTTCATCACTAACAGTTCCACTACTAGGAGGGAGAAATTCTAGGTGGGAGTGGAGAAAATGGATCTTAAGGGACATATTGCATCCAAGGTTACGGTATTTTTGCAGGAGCACTGTCACCAAATGCTCGTAGTTGTCATCACTTTTGTTGCCTAAAGTCAATGAACAACACTCTTGAAGGCTTCCTTTTCTTTCCCCCCCAAAACTTGGTCAAATGCAGGATCCTTTACAAGTTCTCTTATTTGTGGTCCGACAAAAATTCCTTCCTTAACTTTTGCATCACTTAATTTCGAAAATTTCTCTCTTATGTACTTAAAGGCCCGTCCTTCTCGGTTCATAGCTTTGACAGAGTTTTTCATCAAACCCAGCTTGATATGCAGGAGTGGAAGAAGAACGTCTTTTGGGTCCACAAGAGGCTTGGCAACGACATTTTTCTCGCTAGAGTGAAGATTTCTTGCAGGCTAGTCTTCTTTAATATAATGCAATTTCCTATCTCCACTGTCCCACATACATAAGAAGCAGCAATGCTCTGTATAACCCAGTTGCATTCCTAAGAGTATGGAAATGACTTTTAGATCACCACAGATTTTCCATTTGTGTTCATGATCTTTAATTGAGTCCAAGAGAGCTGTCATATTTGCATATGTCTCCTTCATGTGAACAGCATGACCAACAGGAATAGATGAAAGAAAGTTCCCGTTGTGAAGTAACACAGCTTTCAAACTAAGTTTTGAGGAGTCTATGAATAGCCTCCATTCAGTTGGATCATAGTTTAAATTCAAAGATTTCATGAAGCCATTGATGTCGCAGCAAACAACAAGATTATTTTTCTTCTCAAAAAATATCCATCCCATGACAGTCGGATCTATTAAACTACACACATGTATCTGGTAGTGACACAGTGCACAACCTTAACTCGTCCTGCCAATTTCAAGTAGAGCGGCTTTCCGACGGAGTTCACAAGCGAGGAATGCTTTGGTGCTGGGTGCGTCTGATAACCGAGCCGCTGCTGCTTCTCGTTCATACGCTGCAGAGTACCCTCAAAGCTGCCATCCCGATAAGAATGTTTCTCATTGCCTGGAGCAACGCCTTCGGAACCGGTAATCTTCGTCCACAAGTAATGGACAGAGGTCGTCCAAGGACTAGACGTACTCCACAAACAGAGAACACGATTCCTGAAACCATTCACCTATCACTTCGGTGATGTACCCGTGATATTGTAAGACAGTTCTACACATCTCAAAGACTGGTTGCTGAAATGTTGCACGATGAAGAACTGCGTCCATACTGTTACACGTTAACTCGACACCAGCGGCCAGAAGAGCGCATTCGACGAGAACAGTTTCAAAAATGACTCTAAACACTATGGAACTTAACACCTGATGTCATCAGTCCCCTAGACTTAGAACTACTTAAACCTAACTGACCTAAGGACACAACAGACATCCACGCCCGAGGCAGGATTCGAACCTGCGACCGTAGCAGCAGCGCAGTTCGAAACTGAAGCGCCTACAACCGCTCGGCCACAGCGGCCGGCCGAGAACGCTTTTGTGAACAGCTTTCGCACCAAGTGGAAGATAACGAACATTTTATAAACACCTTGATATACACTGAGGAATCTTCCTTCACTCGTGAAAGTCTTTTCAGTTTCCACAACAGCCATTATTGGTGTCGGAACACAACCGACATGTCACCCACGAACGTGGTTCTCGGACACGATTTGGCATAAACTTGCAGGCTGGTATCAAGGGATGAATGCTTTTGGCCCCTTACCTCTTGCTGGACAAGTTGAATGTGACCAAGTATAGTACGTTTATTTGCAATACTTTGCCTGTCGCATTAGAAAACGTTCTTTCTGGTGTTCAACGACAACTATGTTTTCAGCATGTTGGTGCACCTTTGCACCGTCATATTTTGTAGTGAGTATGAGTAAGCACACTGTCAAAAAGATAATTGACACATGTGGAAATGCGACGTCTATTTTGATTCGATGGCGGTGAGGTTTACGTGCATTTAAGGGGCGCTATGAGCTCGCCAGTCGATCAGTCTGGGTCAGTCTCTCGCCCCCAGTTTGCTAGTCTGTCTCTCGTCCGCATTTGTTAGGCAGTTAGTGTCTGTCTGTCGTTCGGAGGGCTAGTATGTCTGTCGTTTGGATCAACCTTTAAAGCCGGCAAAATGAGAGTCTTTCCACTCCGCCAGTAAGAGAACTCAGCGAGTGGTCGGGGCTTAGTTCCTGCATCTGTGTCTGCGTTTTAGGCCGCCAGTCTGCTCGAGTTTGCTCAGGCAACGGTCATTGGCGGCTGGATCGATCGGTAGGTCGGTCGCGCACTGAGACACAAGATGCCTTGTCCGTCTAGAGCGTCGGTGCATGTGTGGTCGCCACGTGAGTCCAGTGGGCCGCGGCGTATAGCGAGGGGTAGTGACTTCGCGGTCGACACGAGAGCAACAGGAGTCAACCCACGACACCAGTCTGACCGGTGTGAGCTGCGACGCCGTGAGACAGGAGATCGGCTCGCCTTCCTGCCTCCGTTGAACCGGCTGGCAGCGGACGGGAGAGCGATTTGGGGGTGCTGCGCTAGGTGTTCTCGAGAAATCGCAGTTTATTAGAAGTTAAGTGATTGGTGATATTTTGTTTGATTTACTCTTGTTAAATTCTACTTGTTTTCTTGGAGAGGTCACCAGCCGTTTTGCTTTGGGGTCGTCCCACCATTCTTCTCCGTTTTTCCACCTGCGGGGAGGTGGTTGTTTGTAAATTGGGTGGTCCGTTTTTTGCATATGGTGTAGGGGCGGGTTAGAGCAACCTGCGGTTCGGGTTGTTCGGTAATCTCCCTATCAACCTACCGTACGTTAGTAGCCGCCTCTGTCATGTTTGTCGGAATTGGTGTTTTAACGAATTTTATGCTTGTAGTGTAACGGCCTAATATGTTTTGATCTTTGAAAATGTTGATATTATTGCTTATGATCTTGAGAGGCGGTATCTGTGTACTGTAGAGAATCTTAACTATTGTTTGGCCAACCTTGTAGAATTTTATATAAGATTGCATTTCATGGGCTTTTATATAAATGATCATTTTAGTGTATAATGTTGCCACCCTTTCACCGTAAGACTTTTCTTAGAACTTAAAATCAAGTTATACCTTCGGTGCAAGGTTAATATTTTGTTAGTGTTTTGTAGCATTTCCATCCCTCCTACGTGGGGTGCATAGTTTGTGTGCTTGTGTAAATTGTTAAAACTCTTAGTTTAAAGTTATCTGGTGTGTTGCAGATTTGCACCAGTGTAGTCTTTCAGAGGCTGTTGTGAGCGGTCGTAACTACGGCCGTGTCAAAAGGGAGCGGCAAGGTTCTCTGCCCGAAAGCTCAAACAGTCAAAACTTGTTTCTTTCTGCCTCTGAATAAATTGTAACTTTGATATTTAGAGGGTGCTTTCTGATTATAATTTTAAATCTATTTCTTTTAAAAAATGATTTTAGGCACTATTAAAGTGAATAAAATTTCCATTTGTTAAAAGGTATTTGGTTATTATTTCAGCAATTACTCCTTGGCAACTACTTCCCTTATTACATAGTGTTCTTGATGAATCCCTAGTAAATAAAATAAATTCTTAAGGATATTTTTTGAAAATAAATCACGGTTCAGGTGGCACATACCACTTGGGGGAACATAGGTGTACTGATAAAGGTTTCACCATCGTCTGTCTACAGACAGCGCAGTACAATAGCTACCAAATCTACATCTGGGGATAGGGAATGCTCACAGCCACAAGGCTCAGTGTGGTGAAGCAAGAAAGCTTGCATGCTACGAAGACGCAGTCGTGTTTTCCTGCAGCCATCTGAGCGAGTTTGAAAGGGATCAGATTGTGGCCTTCCGAGTGGCGAGATGATTCTTTCGGAGAATTGCCACAGAAGTTGGACGTGCTCCGTCATTTGTGCAACGACTTTGGTATCAAAATGCTCAATCCGTAAAAGAGGTTCTGGATGTCCACGCAACACAGACGCTCGCCAGGATCGTCTTACTGTAAGAGCAGCAGAAGCAGATCGTTACAGCAGTCACAGCACAGATGAGAGGGCTTGTGATGCCAGTCGTGTCAACACAAACTGTTTCGAATCAGTTATTAGCAGCGAGAATCAGGGCACGCCAACCTCTTGCTCGTCTTCCACTTACCCCCACACCATTTGTGCACGGCTCGATTGGTGCTACCAGAGGTTCACTTTGAACAGTGCGCCGTGGTCTTCAGCGATGAAAGCAGATTCTGCCTGCGTGCAAGTGATGGTCGTTTGCTCGTACGATGTAGACCTGGTAGCCGCTGTCCCGTAGAGTGCATTCGTCAGAGACACACTAGCCCCACCACAGCCCTTACGGTGTGGAGTGCAATGTGCTACAGCTCTCGTTCATCGTTGGTGTTTCTGGAAGGAACGCTAACCAGCGTTAGACACGTCCTTCTGCCGCTCTTACAACAGGAAGGTGGTGTATTATTCCAAGAGGATGATGCTCGCCCACACACCTCCCGTAAAGCTCGACGTGCTCTGCCAGACTTGCAGCAACTTACCTGGCCAGCACGATCTCCTGTCGAGCACGTCTGTGAGGGGACAAGAAGTGACTGGTCTGACTCGTAAATCAACAAACCTTACAAAACTGCCCCAACAGGTCGAGCAGACGTGGCATAACGTATCCCAGGACAATATTCGCCATCTGTATGATCTATGGAGGCCAAAGTCAGCGAATATACCGCCGTCCGTGGTGGCTCTCCCCATTATTGGCGTTTTAGCAGGTGGTCGATACCTGGTACCTCAGAACCGCTGTGCTATTGATATGAAAGTGTAATCATTTCATGTACTTCATTCGCACTATTGCAACAATAGATCTTGAGTAAACCGGAAATCACTAAAAGCGTCTACTATTTTTTTTTCCTTCAGTGTATTTAAAGGAAGTGTTTCGAGAGAAATAGAGGTCTTGGAGGTCTAATGTTCTAGCCTCCACGCTCCTCGGATCTTAATCCACTACCTTTTATTTGTGGGGACGCTTAAAGGGACAAGTTTATTGTCCTCCACCAATGGATATGGTTCAAATGGCTCTGAGCACTATGCGACTTCTGAGGTCATCAGTCCGCTAGAACCTAGAACTAATTAAACCTAACCTAAGGACTTCACACACATCCATGCCCGAGGCAGGATTCGAACCTGCGACGGTAGCGGTCGCGCGGTTCCAGACTGTAGCGCCTAGAATCGCTCTGCCACCCCGGCCGGCACCAACGGATATACACGGCCTAATAGCTCAAGTGCATGCAGCTTCGGCAATGGTTGACACAGGTGTGTTGCGTAGGGTCCAGCAAAGTATGACACAATGAGTGGAGAAATGATTGAAAATGCCAGGATGGTGCTTTGAATATCTTCTCTAAAGTGAACGTAGTTAGTACCTGTACATACCGGTTCTGTGAAGATAACCTTGGAGAAAACGTACAGAACGTAATTACTGTGGGTAGCATAATGTGCAACTAGTGTAGCCTAGCTATGGTGTTTTTTGTACCTCATTGGCTATAGACGATGTTATTGTATCCATTACTATTTTCCGTTGCCTTTATTTCTTTCATGAATGGATCAGAGTTGTCGTTTCGGTCTGCAAGAAGCTTATGTTACGGCTTAATGTTTAAATAAAGGTAATAGAAACAGCAAGAAATACACAAGATACCACATGATGGAGGTGTAAATTGGATACAACTTGGTACTTCAATTAAAAAAAGAATGTCTGCCGCTGTGGCAGAGCGGTTCTTGGCACTTCAGTCAGGAACCGTGCTGCGGCTACGGTCGCAGGTTCGAATCCTGCTTCGGGCATGGATGTGTGTGGTGTCCTTAGGTTAGTTAGGTTTAAGTAGTTGTAAGTCTAAGAGACTGGTGACCTCAGATCTTAATGCGATTCGAACATTGCCTCGTCTCAATGAGCTAATAGGACATCTCCGGCACCGCGCAGAGTTCATGCTACCTGTTCCTGACCTGCTGCACGCAGTTACAGCATTGTCAGAGCCTCGATTTTTAAATAGCCTGTCTATTAAACCTACTGGTGAGACTAGATATTTTTATCTTGAGTTGTGATCAGAAATCGCATGCCGACCGCCAAGTGCTGCATTTTTCTTTTTTTTTTTTTTTAGCCTGTATGTGCTTCCTTTTACAGTCTTCACAGAGATTGAACACTAATATGATTCCATCTCTACCCGCATACATTTCTTGGAGTGACAGCCAAATGCATTCCGAACACCAAAATGACCAGTCTTCCAGATTGTTTTGACCATTTGCGACACATTGCTTACACCTACTTTCTGAAAACATTAGGTTGCACGTCCTTGTAATCTGCAACTTTCCAGTACCGGATACGCTGTCCTCGCCTATATTGCACTTCTTCTGTTTAAACTTCCGTTGTGAGGTGCATCTCATACTTTTCAGAGAAAATCTCTTCATCTGTTCTTCCTCCCCTTCATGACAGGTATCTGAGACAGTGACAAACTGTCCGATAGCAAGGCCAATTCGAAAACCTTCGCATATTATCTGACTGCTGCTATTACTGTTATTACTTGCACGAAGATAAATGAAGGAATATGAATATATACAACATCAAGCCTTCGACAGCAGCCATTCAGTAATAACCTCATATTTCATGTATTTCAGGGACATAATGGTATGTACTTGCACTTACCATTATATTCGAGAAACATATTAAATACAACAGATTTGCAAATGTACTTATCTCTGAATCACATGAATCACTGAGAAAGTACTCAAGATTCTGGTCAGATGTAACAGAATCACTAAGAACGTCTTTGTTTTCTTGGAACACGTCAACTGCGGATATAATCCTGGGAAATGTACACGGGTCCTTTGGAGTGGCAGCCATTTTACATGTCGCTTGCCATTGCGTTCCCATGGCAGGCAGCCATTGACGTTTACCACGAAGCATCGCTCTGACATTTTTTGAGTGAAATTAGAAATTTTTGCTGTTGTATTTCATTCTATTGCTCACATGTGTAATTCGAAATACATGGCTGTGGCACTTAGCATTGTGTTCCACTGACCGACCAAAATTCAAAACGTTACACAAGATAAGAGAATAATGGGTGACGATACGAAGAGTCTAACGGAACAAATGCATAAAATCAGAGTCTCATCTGAATAGAAACAACAAATGCAACAGTTGAGTCACACCCTCCACCTTCACAATCGGCCATATATTCCATATAGTAGAACAAATCAATAACAACACTACCTCTACCTCTACTAACAAGTTCCTCCACCACCGCTCAATTCTATTAGTACAGTCAAAACTGCTACAAATCTACCTACACTATGAACAACAGTAATCACATACTTCTCTGCACTATATACAACATTGCACTGTAAACAACACTGACCACACTCTCAACATAATAAGGAAATTAATTCACAGAACTCTCGTTTGCAGAAACGTGAACACATATCAGCAGCATGTAAGGAAACTGCAACCACACTATACTGTGCCCACAGCCCTGCTATGCAATATGTGATTGTAATGAACAATTGCACTCGATCTCTTTTCAGTACATTGTACACTGTGCACACGACTCTGAGCACTTGCCAAATGATAGAAGACCACTGCCAGCAACTAAACCAGACTCCTAGTGAATCGCCTCTGTAGTAACTAAACCTATTCGTCTGCATATGTTGCTGGTGTTGCCGACCTCCCTCGCCACCATGGAAAGACACCGACTTTCCACCTGCTCTGTGATGTTCGCATCCACTGGGCCACGCCATGCATAGACTATTGGTCATTCAGTAGCCTGTCTCCACGACACACCAGCTCACAGCTGATTTTTTTTGGCCGCTGGTGACCAGCCAACTCACACACCACTCCGTCCTTTCAGCTCTAACTGCGGTGTACTGCAGCGTCTTCCACGCTCATCCCAAATGAGTAAGGTCAGTGCCCCACACAAGGCCCAGTACCACCCCTAGACTCATCAGCTGATAGCGACGTTGCTTCCCGCAGAGATTCTAGTAATTGTCACTGAGACTCCTGCAGCACTGTCCAACTTCTCCAGGCCCAATTCACTTCCACCAATAATCTCGACCATCGTCCCGTGCTCGGCTGTGCCTCAAGCTGAACGCCAGTGATGAGACCCAGGCTTCCCAGTCACTCCATACCAGCTGCAGTACTGTTCTCCAGGTGATGTTGATCTTTCGAAGTGGAGCAGGCAACTAACTTCCTTCACATTGTAATGTTGATGCATTAATTTGTTCTGAAAGCGGTGCTGATATTCAAGACAATAAAAGCGGGTTAAAAGCTGTGAGCTATCTGGGGAAGTTAAACTTGCATTACTGAGCAACTGTTTCACCAGGTATCCAGTCTAGCTTTCCAAATTCCCAACCAGACCAACATTAATTATAATCTTTTAGTAATCATCTTGCGATAACCGGTGATATATATACACTCCTGGAAATTGAAATAAGAACACCGTGAATTCATTGTCCCAGGAAGGGGAAACTTTATTGACACAATCCTGGGGTCAGATACATCACATGATCACACTAACAGAACCACAGGCACATAGACACAGGCAACAGAGCATGCACAATGTCGGCACTAGTACAGTGTATATCCACCTTTCGCAGCAATGCAGGCTGCTATTCTCCCATGGAGACGATCGTAGAGATGCTGGATGTAGTCCTGTGGAACGGCTTGCCATGCCATTTCCACCTGGCGCCTCAGTTGGACCAGCTTTCGTGCTGGACGTGCAGACCGCGTGAGACGACGCTTCTTCCAGTCCCAAACATGCTCAATGGGGGACAGATCCGGAGATCTTGCTGGCCAGGGTAGTTGACTTACACCTTCTAGAGCACGTTGGGTGGCACGGGATACATGCGGACGTGCATTGTCCTGTTGGAACAGCAAGTTCCCTTGCCGGTCTAGGAATGGTAGAACGATGGGTTCGATGACGGTTTGGATGTACCGTGCACTATTCAGTGTCCCCTCGACGATCACCAGTGGTGTACGGCCAGTGTAGGAGATCGCTCCCCACACCATGATGCCGGGTGTTGGCCCTGTGTGCCTCGGTCGTATGCAGTCCTGATTGTGGCGATCACCTGCACGGCGCCAAACACGCATACGACCATCATTGGCACCAAGGCAGAAGCGACTCTCATCGCTGAAGACGACACGTCTCCATTCGTCCCTCCATTCACGCCTGTCGCGACACCACTGGAGGCGGGCTGCACGATGTTGGGGCGTGAGCGGAAGACGGCCTAACGGTGCGCGGGACCGTAGCCCAGCTTCATGGAGATGGTTGCGAATGGTCCTCGCCGATACCCCAGGAGCAACAGTGTCCCTAATTTGCTGGGAAGTGGCGGTGCGGTCCCCTACGGCACTGCGTAGGATCCTACGGTCTTGGCGTGCATCCGTGCGTCGCTGCGGTCCGGTCCCAGGTCGACGGGCACGTGCACCTTCCGCCGACCACTGGCGACAACATCGATGTACTGTGGAGACCTTACGCCCCACGTGTTGAGCAATTCGGGGGTACGTCCACCCGGCCTCCCGCATGCCCACTATACGCCCTCGCTCAAAGTCCGTCAACTGCACATACGGTTCACGTCCACGCTGTCGCGGCATGCTACCAGTGTTAAAGACTGCGATGGAGCTCCGTATGCCACGGCAAACTGGCTGACACTGACGGTGGCGGTGCACAAATGCTGCGCAGCTAGCGCCATTCGACGGCCAACACCGCGGTTCCTGGTGTGTCCGCTGTGCCGTGCGTGTGATCATTGCTTGTACAGCCCTCTCGCAGTGTCCGGAGCAAGTATGGTGGGTCTGACACACCGGTGTCAATGTGTTCTTTTTTCCATTTCCAGGAGTGTATATATGAAAAGACAATTTAAATAAAGAGAAATAAATCAGTTTATATTTGGACATTTATTTTAACATTGATCATTGTTCCGTTAAAATTTCAGCATATTAAACTTGAATCATAACTAAACTGGTGCCTTATTTAGGATTGTGAAAATGTGAGTTTGTAATCTTACGGAACACATCAAATATGGAGCCAAGATTGGAAGACTCCGTACAACACTGCATTCATAAAGTAACACACGAAGAACGTTGAAACATATGCAAGAGGAAATTAACCACAACCAACCGATTCAATTTTTACCCAAAGAAGTTACGTTCGTAGCGCAATCCTGTCCGTCATGAAATTACCACCCACTGATATACTAAATTACTCTCTGTGAAATCTTCCCGAAAAGAATAGCTGAGGGCTACTTTGATGGTTACACTACATGCTTCACGTGGTCAACTTGGTTTACACAAAGAGTGTATCTCCACAATAGTTTTGGTAGTTAAAATAAATTACGTCGAAACACAAATTACAAAAGAAAAACCTCGAAGTGGTTACTATCGTCTTACTATTAACCTGATGGGTCAAACAATTGTATAAGCACGTGGTACTAGTCTCACAAAGTACACCCCACGTGGGTTGAACATAAAGAAAAGTTGCTATATTGAAAAATATTGTCAAGACGAGACGTTATAATCTAACGCACATTCGCATTTAAGATTGATGATCTTAGTTAGAGTTACGGATCATCCACACGTGGTTCCACTTTACTCACAAAGTAGTGACAAAGCAACTACTGGAAGATATTCTGAACTTCACACTTGAATTACACTGCGTTGCAATTTAAGATAACATTAGATATTTTAGAGCTAAACCTGAAATAAAGGTGATTAAATTTTCAGTTAGGCAGAACTTAAGAAATCTATTGTCCTACGGACTTAGCAGAGACGCGCTTAGCCGGAGATCTTACCACTTCAGACGCTCGCCGCGGACAGACTGCCTTGGGCCCCTACGAAGGGTGCTTCCAGATACAAAACGGAAGTGACCAGAGAGGCAGCTTCCTATACCAACATGGCAAGGGATGGACAGGACCATACTAAGAATAGAAACCTCTTTGCTTTTAGAAAGCGTAGCTACCTGTTCCGACGTTGGTCCTACTGTTCTCTAGCAGACAGGCTTGTCTGCTACAATCAAGCATGCAACTAGAAACACATTTGCTCATTCATCCTTTCACACAGAAGGGAAGGGGGATGACAGTGTCTTATCATATACAGTATATAAAAGAAAGCGGATGTAGGTTCCGTATGAGACTGTGTGACATGAATTACACATAAACTGTGTTTTAAAGTGTAGTAGTGTGACAGATCGTTCTTGTTTATGTGTGAAAGTAACACGTTCGACTGCTCAGTCTCCTCCCAGATAGAGTCAGAAACACCACAGTAAATTTATAAGAGGAATTCATGCCGTAAATGACAAAAGATTTAAGAAATTAACATGAAAGGAATCCAACAGAGACCTTTCAACATCCCACCACCATAGCTCGCCTCAGAGACGCACTACCTGTGGTTCAAGTGCCGCCGACTGGCCCTCTGGCTCCACACTAGAGGCATAGAAGTGCTGCTGTACTTGGCTGGGTAGGAAGGAAGAACAACGTGCTGTGAATTTCAAATTCATGGCATAGCACAATATGGATATTTGCCATCATACAACCACACTGCTCCTCTACCAGTTTGACAACATTTCCCGTACTTGAAAACTAATCCATTTTCTCAAATGTTGTATACATTGCGATAGTCTGAATAGCTTCATGGGCAAGCTGTGTGATCGCTACAATAGCGGAACACAGATCGATGGGCTTGAAGCATAAACAAAGAAACGTACACATGTTACGTATTTTTTAATACTGGATCAGTAGGGCAGAAGATTGTTGCCCTCTCCTTCTAACGGCAGGGCAGTGATTTACCAAATTGTTATTTAATAAAGTTCCACACATGTTATTTAGAAGTTCTCTTTGAAGTTTCTTTACAATGCTATAGTTCCATTAAAAGTTGGATGTTGGTAATACAGTTTGACAGCAACAGAAGTTAAAGATTAAATATGTATGTCAGAAAATTTGCCTCATTGTCCGCTAGAATTTAGTGGTACTACACTTATAAACACACAGACACACACACACACACACACACACACACGTACTGGACATAACACATACAAGTGCAGATACTTTAATGCGGTTCTCTCATATGCGCACACATCATTGTGTTAGTTGCTTTTCTCTCCTTTGAAGGACCTTCTCAAAAACACATCACATATTTTCTGCGCAGTCATAACTGCACTCCTAAAAGCACTATGCCTGTCAGTACAGACTACCTATTTTGCGTCCATGTGTCCTCATTTCAACACTTGACCCTCTTCTGAAGGGAAAATACTTGTAACTGTAGTAGGCTGACAAAACAGCCAGTCCACAGTGACGGGTAACCGAAAGGCACGCACTTAAACTCACGCAGGCTGGCGTGAGGTCTGAAACAGGATACGTAATGAATGCTATAAAGAAAAGTACGTAGCTGCTGGAATACTTAACTTTAATCCACAATTGGTGAACATTGGTCTTGTTACTGTACATGCTTCATTAGATACATAGCAAAGGATAAATGGCGCCTTGCTAGGTCGTAGCAACTGACTTAGCTGAAGGCTATGCTAACTATCGTCTCGGCAAATGAGAGCGTAATTCTCAGTGAACCTTTCCTAGCAACGTCGGCTGTACAACTGGGGAGAGTGCTAGTAAGTCTCTCTAGACCTGCCGTGTGGCGGCGCTCGGTCTGCTATGACTGATAGTGGCGACATGCGGGTCCGTCGTATACTAGCGGACCGCGGCCGACTTAAAAGGCTACCACCTAGCAAGTGTGGTATCTGGCGGTGACACCACAGTAACCATCAGTGACTTGCTCTTGCCATACATACTTGAAGGTACTAATCGACTTAAAAGCATGTGACTTGTAGTTGTTATAATTATTAGTCTGCAAATGATGTAAATACTAATGTAATGTGGTTCAGGACACTGTGTTCCATCACAAACAGCAATATCTGCACTTATACCCCTTAGACTCAGTGTGTGCATGTGTGTGTGTGTTTGTATGTGTGCGTGTGTGTGTGTGTGTGTGTGTGTGTGTGTGTGTGTGTGTACATACATCTCCAGGTGCTGGACATGCATATTCTGTGAGCACTCATACCTGTGTAAGTACACCCATGATGAACTGACCCTTAACATAGACAAATGTAATGTATTGCGAATACATAGAAAGAAGGATCCTTTATTGTATGATTATATGATAGCGGAACAAACACTGGTAGCAGTTACTTCTGTAAAATATCTGGGAGTATGCGTGCGGAACGATTTGAAGTGGAATGATCATATAAAATTAATTGTTGGTAAGGCGGGTACCAGGTTGAGATTCATTGGGAGAGTGCTTAGAAAATGTAGTCCATCAACAAAAGAGGTGGCTTACAAAACACTCGTTCGACCTATACTTGAATATTGCTCATCAGTGTGGGATCCGTACCAGATCGGTCTGACGGAGGAGATAGAGAAGATCCAAAGAAGAGCGGCGCGTTTCGTCACAGGGTTATTTGGTAACCGTGATAGCGTTACGGAGATGTTTAATAAACTCAAGTGGCAGACTCTGCAAGAGAGGCGCTCTGCATCGCGGTGTAGCTTGCTCGCCAGGTTTCGAGAGGGTGCGTTTCTGGATGAGGTATCGAATATATTGCTTCCCCCTACTTATACCTCCCGAGGAGATCACGAATGTAAAATTAGAGAGATTAGAGCGCGCACGGAGGCTTTCAGACAGGCGTTCTTCCCGCGAACCATACGCGACTGGAACAGGAAAGGGAGGTAATGACAGTGGCACGTAAAGTGCCCTCCGCCACACACCGTTGGGTGGCTTGCGGAGTATCAATGTAGATGTAGATGTAGATGAACAAGGTAAATAAAGAAGCACTGTAGGGATCGGTTTGAGACCAGTGTTACGGTTAGCAGACTGGGCTGTTTCTGTGTCTAGATGTAGTGCAGATATCCCAGCAGGGCATGTAATGCAGTGCTGGTGGTTGTGGTGGTGGTGGTGGTGGTGATGGTGATGGAGAGAGACGAACAGCAAATCATCGTTAAAAGATTCCATTTATAACCGACACAGAGACAAGATTGTAGCTGAAGATTAGGTCGGTGGCCTCTTTGGCGTTGATGGCTACGGTTGTTGGAGTATGCCAGTGCAGCGGTTGTCGTAGAGAAAAGCGGTGCACCCTGGTGGTGGCACTTTTTGGTGTCAGTGCAACCACAGAGACCTGGCAAAAGGCAGCGAGTCGTCTGCGACAGACGACAGCTGGCAGCCCTGGTTGTTGGCCACTCCTGCAGCAGCTAAATACTCGTACAACACATCGCATCAGGCAGACTTTACCTTCTTATTCTGACGTGAATGAAGACAGTGGCGAGTGCTCAATCTGGGTGTTGCAGCAACATTTTCGGTGTGCGTAGGCCAGTGTACAGAAATCATGTAGCTGGGCGTCTAGCTTGTCCAGACCCAAAACCGAGGCTCACAAGGTAGGTGGCTGTTAGAAAAAGAAAGTAACTCAGCTGATGACTCGACGGTCCGAAGGCACCATGCTAATTACATACAGATTTGACTCAGTGGATGTCTGCAGCTATTGACAGTAAAGTCTGTAGGCAGTGGCCGACAGCTTCATCTCGGATGGCAAGCGGTCTTTATCTCGTTGTTTCCGGCTGGCAAACTGCATCACTTTGCATGCGATGCTCACCTGGATACAGCTGAGCACAATGAGAATGAGGGCCCAATTTACGTTTTGTATATATGAGCTAAGCTGGCTAACGTTCCTCCAATGGCAGCACTCGCAGCCCAGAAATCATAACAAGTTGGGTCATCACTGATGGGTAACGATGATTTCATTTAGTCCGGTTTTTCTCTTCGGTCAGCTCCTTCAAAAGATGCAGGCTCATGCTGTAAGATGCCACAACCTCGGCTTTCAGAGGTGCTGGCTGGCGCCTTCTGCAGTACCTGTGTATGATAAGTGCGTTATCGCGTCCTGAGTACACTCCACTGTTCCACAGTGCCTAGTTAAGAGCATCACTGGTGCTTCTCTCTCCATGATGTCGCTGTGCTGAACCTATGAAGAATAGTTTATCGTCTCCCACAGAAGTCGTGGTGCAACGTTGTTACCGCAAATTTGATTTTAGATACGCCGTGTTGAGACATTCCGACTTCGGCATTGAGTTAGTAAACAGCGTGTAGCGCTGTCCTGCCTGCTTGACAGTCGCAATACGTAGCACAGAACTCTACACAAAGAGAGATCTGCTGATGGGTCCTGTAAAAGGGTATCCAATATATGTGGGCCTCACATCATTAGCCTTCCTTCTCTGAGGCTACATGGAAGCTGAAGCGTAGTCTACCCTTGTGAACTTAGGAGAAGAATTAATTGCAAGAATTCGTAAAGCAGCCACACACGTACAGAACACGCCACACATTTCCCGTCAACCAAGGGTTGCCCTACTAGGTCTATAATGGTGCTCGTTTTAAACATTTCATGTAACATTGTTCAGGACAATAAAGATATGAAACATATGTAACAATGTTTTAGTTTCAATCTCACCCAGTAACCTGAAAGGTACTCTGTATCGGAATACGCATTTCTGAAATACGATTGTGTAACGAAATATATGTGTCGCTGGCATCATACCTATCGTTTTCGACATAGAAGTTTTGCATACCTTATATACGTAGTGTGTTTAAAAAAGTGTCACTGTAGATCAAAGCTAGAGGAAACATACTCCCTCCGAGCAGGCCTTGGAGAGCCCAACAGTAACGACCGGCCTCCATGTCATCCCCAGCCCACAGGCATCACTTGATGCGGATATGGAGGGACATATGGCATAGCGCTCTCCCCGCCTTATGTCTGTTTACGAGACCGGAGCCCCTATTTCTCAATCAAGTAGCTCCTCAGTTTGCCTCACAAGGCTGAGGGCACCCCCCTGGCCAACAGCGCTCTGCAGACCGGATAGTCACCCATCCAAGTGCTAGCCCAGCCCGACAGCGCTTAACTTCGGTGATCTGACGGGAACCGGTGTCATCACTGCGGAAAGGCCGTTGGCACAATTATATGAGAACCAATATCTGTTGAGATATGGTACTTTACTTCAGACCAGTAAAGTGTACTATTCGATGGTGTAGGCCATCTCACTGTTGCAGTTCATTGCACATGGCTGAATGGTCGTCTGCAATGCGTGTGAGTTCTCTGGCCAGCATACCATGATGCTCGCTTACAATTCTGCCAGTGGCTTCTACAACAGATCAGTGAAGAGTCATAGTTCACAGCGAGCATTTTATTTACAAGTGAGGCAGGATTCACAAGAGAGAGCGCACGAAAAATGAACACTTATATCTTTCTCTGGTTTTTTTTTGTTTTATTGTGATAATGGTTTCTCTCTATGTAGCCTGGCGTCAAAACATATTTTGACATTCGGAGGAGAAAGTTGGTTATTGACCGGAGTGGCCGAGCGGTTCTAGGCGCTACAGTCTGGAACCTCGCAACCACTACAGTCGCAGGTTCGAATCCTGCCTCGGGTATCGATGTGTGTGATGTCCTTAGGTTAGTTAGGTTTAAGTAGTTCTAAGTTCTAGGGGACTGATGACCTCAGGAGTTAAGTCCCATGGTGCTCAGAGCCCATAAAGTTGGTTATTGAAATTTCGTGAGAAACTGTTTTAATGATGACCACCCTAAATCCCATACCATGTCTGTGATGCTGTCTCCCCTATTTCTCGATAATACAAAACGTGCTGCCCTTCTTTGAACTTTGTTATGTTTTTGGCTGCGGGGAAATTTTACAGCTTTGGCGTTATGTTCAACATATCGAAAATGTAAAGACGTCACAGTAGACTGTGACCAGTACATTTGAAACAATCCAAATGGAGCCAGGTGTCCTCACAGAGACAATTAGTCTAGTGGTTTTCTAGTTGAGGACCATTAGATCACTGGAAAGAAGGGCTGAAGGATGTGTCAGGATATTGGGTAACCACATGCAGCACTGCTTCCACATAACAAACAGACGGGAATATGAGGATGGGTCGGCCCATAACTCATCAGGTGTTGGTTTTCGGACATGTCATTGGAACTTTTCTGGTAGTTTTGTGCAGTACCACCTCCTGTAGGAATATCAGACGTTTTTTTAAACAATATTTTTCAGCATCTTTACAACAAACATCTCTGGATGATAGATGACATCATGGAGAACAGCATCTGTTAGAGACGAAACGTTCACCATCACTCCATAGCGACCCTCGGCATCCTTTGAGACTGGTTACTCCCCTGAGAGGCAGCAGGGTGTAGGCACTCTGCAGCGTTCGTACGCAGCGTGTGTAAGTAAAGTAAATGTGTGTTGAATCTTATGGGACTTAACTGCTAAGGTCATCAGTCCCTAAGCTTACACACTACTTAACGTAAATTATCCTAAGTACAAACACACACACACCCATGCCCGAAGGGGCACTCGAACCTCCGCCGGGACCAGCCGCGCAGTCCTATGCAGTGAGTGGCGCCTGTCAGTCAGCCATCTGCTCTGCGTGAAAGGCAAGTAGGCTGACCAAAATGGAAGATTCTGATTCGTTTCTAAAATATCTTCTACCTGGCAGAGACAATCATTCTAGTGGTCTTGTTGTTGAAAATGATTATATCAGTTTTCTGGGTAGACAGTGTGGTGCACACCTGCTTGGAAAACTCTATTACTTCAGCCAAATCTGGTTTTCACAGCGTCTTTGTTCCTCATGACGAGATCTGACACACCTAGAGATTTTCATGCAAAGACTTTGAAACGCCGTCTTCTCCACATGCAACAACTTTGAAAGAGTACTTTCTTTTCCGTATTTTTGTGAAGTTCTGAATTTGCCGCACATTTTAAGCTTTTAAAAATACCTGCCGGGAAGGCTGCGGGTCGGATATTTCAGAGAGCGGTGAATCGAAATTCGACGCGTTCGTCACGGACAATGCAGCCGATGGTCCAATGAGAGCCGGGTAGGCAGCGGCGAAATACACGTATGTGAGTGATGCGCTGCGGCGGCAGCCATACGCGCAATGCGCGCTGGCGATCCTCGGACTGAAGACTGAGCAGGGGCTAAAAGGTGCCCGGGGGGTGGGGGGGAGGGGATGGGGAGGGGTGTGCCCCGGCTGCCCGGTCGCGCTAATTCCTCCCCCCCTCCCTCCCGCGCACAGAATCGATACCTGCTGGCCGAGCGCCCCTGCCGCGCCAGCTCGCGCCGCGCTGCAAGTTTAATGTTTTGTCCATAGAGACGGCGGCCCACCCCCTCCCGCTGCCGCCCCCGCGCCACTCGGCGGCGGCCGCTGTTGTCGCAGGGTTCGCGGTGCGCCTTTGTGTTGTGCGCTGCAGCCGCCGCTGCCGCCACCGCCGCCCCCGCAGACTCAATGCCGAGTTTCCGCAGCAACAGCGGCTACTGATACAAAAAACACTGTGCCCCCCCCCCCCCCCCCCCCATGCGCTCAGGATCATCTTTGCCCCAATGTCCCGCTGCCAGTTAGAGCAGCCGCTGAGACCCTGGGACCGAAGTCTGTGCTCTGAAACCAACAGCAACTCTAATTCCACTGGTATAAAGGCTGGATCTTAATTAAGGGGAAAAGATTATGGAGGTGATTCGTCACTGGAAAAGAAACAAAAATGTTCGTACAAATATACTAACAGATCAAAAGTATCTGGACTCTCGCAAGTGTGATCAGTAAATGACACGAGAGGCGGACCGCTAGTATGAAAGGAGATGGAGAGTATTGTGCTGAAGGACAGAAACAGTAACAGTAGGAAGGTTCGGTCAAATGGCACTTGAATAACAAATTCATCAGGGTCATTTCATCCCTACTATAGCTGCCCAAGTTGGTGATGTGAGTGCGAAGTGGAAATACGGAGCAACAACCGCGACTAAAACAAGATCAGGTGAGCCTCAAGTACTGATGGGACCTGAACACAGCACTCTTAGGATGCGTTAGAACATCGCTCCACACCTCAGCGTCCAAGACCACTACATTCTATGGTTTCGCCTTCTGATGAGGAATGGACTGCCTGCCATCCCCCACAGACATCCAGACACCTCGCTGAATGTGTCCCCAGCAGAGTTGAAGACGTCATAAAAGCGAATTAGTGGCCACAGATAGGTGTCCGGATACTTCCGATGAAATAGAACATGTGCACGAAGAGACGAGCTTGTACTTCAGTTAATTAGAACTAGAACAATACAACACACCTTACATGGTAGTAATACGAGGCGTGTTTTATAAGTAAGTACCGTTTTGAAATTTAAAAAAAGACGTGCTAAGATATCTCCATAATTTTATTTTTACATGAAAGCCTGTACCTCAATCTACCGGGTGATCAAAAAGTCAGTATAAATTTGAAAACTTAATAAACCACGGAATAATGTAGACAGAGAGGTAAAAATTGACACACATGCTTGGAATGACATGGGGTTTTATTAGAACCAAAAAAAACAAAAAAAAACAAAGTATTGCTAGATGCGTGAAAGATCTCTTGCCCGCGTCGTTTGGTGATGATCGTGCGCTCAGCCGCCACTTTCGTCATGCTTGGCCTCCCAGGTCCCCAGACCTTAGTCCGTGCGATTATTCGCTTTGCGGTTGCCTGAAGTCGCAAGTGTATCGTGATCGACCGACATCTCTAGGGATGCTGAAAGACAACATCCGACGCCAATGCCTCACCATAAACTCCGGACATGCTTTACAGTGCTGTTCACAACATTATTCCTCGACTACAGCTATTGTTGAGGAATGGTGGTGGACATATTGAGCATTTCCTGTAAAGAACATCATCTTTGCTTTGTCTTACTTTGTTATGCTAACTGCCGGCCGCAGTGGCCGTGCGGTTCTAGGCGCGACAGTCTGGAGCCGAGCGACCGCTACGGTAGCAGGTTCGAATCCTGCCTCGGGCATGGATGTGTGTGACGCCCTTAGGTTAGTTAGGTTTAAGTAATTCTAAGTTCTAGGCGACTGATGACCTTAGTGCTTAGTGCTCAGAGCCATTTGAACCATTTGTTGTGCTAATTATTGCTATTCTGATCAGATGAAGAGCCATCTGTCGGACATTTTTTGAACTTTTGTATTTTTTTGGTCCTAATAAAACCGCATGTCATTCTTAGCTTGTTTGTCAATTTGTACTTCTCTATCTACGTTATTCCGTGATTTATTCAGTTTTCAAATTCATACAGACTTCTTGATGTCTCGGTACTTTCCTACATGATTTCCGTCAATATTGAGGCACTTGTCATAACTTTGTACCAGTTTTTGAATATCCTCTTCATAGACGTCTGCCGCCTGACTTGTTAACCACTGCATCATCACTGTTTTGACTTCGTCATCGTCTTGAAGACGCTGACTGCCTAGGTGTTTCTTCAAGTGCAGGAACAGATGGTAGTCACTGGGCGCAAGATCGGTGCTGTACGGAGGATGATCTAGAGTTTCCCGTCGAGAAGATGTGATGAGATCTTTGGTCTGATTCGCCACATGCGGACGGGCATTGTCTTGAAGCAAAACGATGTCCTTGCTCAACTTCCATGGAATGATGCTTTGATTCTGGTGTGACGTAGGCCACCCATGTTTGATCGCCCCTAACAATTTGGCTTAATAGATCATCACCGTCGTTGTGGTACCGCTCAAGGAAAGTCAATGCACTGTCTAAACGTTTGGTTTTGTGCACATCCGTCAACATTTTCGGTACCCAACGTGCGCACAACTTTCGGTAATTCAAGTGCTCGGTCACAATGCCATACAAAACACTACGAGAAACATTAGAAAAGTCATCCCGCAAGGAGGAAATCGTAAAGTGTCTGTTTTTTCTCACCTTATTGTCCACTTCCTGCACCAAACTTCCGTTAACGACTGAAGGACGCCCACTCCGTTGATCATAATGCACATTTGTGTGGCCATCTTTAAATGCTCTCACCCACTTCCTTACCATTCCATCACTCATAATGTTTTCTTCGTAAACTGCACAGATCTCACGATGAATATCGATCGCTTTTAGGCCTTTCGCACTAAGAAATCTTATAACAGCCCGTACTTCACAGTCGGCGGGACTCACGATTATCGGAGGCATCTTAAACACTCAGCACACAACATAAACTAGGAAGAATCAGACTGTAATGGCGTCAGTGCGTAGATTAAGGTAAGGCTTTCATGTAAAAACAAAATTATTGAGCTATCTTAGCACGTCTTTCTTTAATTTCAAAACGGTACTTACTTAAAAACACGCTTCGTATATTGTTTCACTGAAATGGAAATATTGGCACTGCGATTCAATACTGTTGGAAGAGTAAATACTATCAGTTACATAAAAAATTTCTGTCTCGGCCAGGATAGTCTCCTACATGTGCTCACCCCTCCTCCCTCCCTTCCTATTAAATTAGTGAATTTGTGTACCAACGACCAACACCAAATCACACGACCCACTTACGCCGACGATCTGGTCATCACAACTCAAAAAAAGAACTTTGAGAAGGTAGAACAAAATCTGGAACGCTTCCATACAATGTAAGAATACTAAGAAGCAAATTCCCTTAAATACAATCGGAATCTTCCAACTTCATCTTAAACAAGCAATCAGAAAGCTGAATGTGACCTAGAAAGGCACCACACTGGAACACGCAGATCAACTGAAAGCTTGTGTGTCTAGCTGGACAGGTCATAGAGGTAGAAACATCACGACAAGAAGACCTGTTACCAGGTCACAGGAAGAAATAAGTCTTGAGACAACTACTCTCCAAACACAGGAGACGACCAGTGGCGAGAGCTTGGGATAGAGGATTTGGAGGAGGCTCAACTACAACACGAAGGGTGGGTCAGAAACGAAGAGAAACCAGATCGAGTGGCACTGATAGATCAATATGACGACAGATGTGATTCTGGCTGACATCAGGATGTAGAACATCTCCTGCTGTGTCCTAACTATCAAAGTCTGTGTAACCTCGATGAATTATAGCAAAGACACATTGGACATAGCCCAATGTTGGACTGAAATATTAGATCTCCGGTCACGAAACAGTAATATAAAGTAGATATTTCTCCTTCTCAATTGCAGAGTATTTTTTTAATTTTACTAATTTCAGTGACGTATGCACCACATTATCATATAAATGTTAGCTGCGCTATCGCCAGCCTGATTTTACATTGATGTACTGTTCGTAGCCAATGCAAGTGGTCGGGCGGCAAGGCTGCTCCAATATTAATAATATATATGAAAGCGGACTTGTTTCTCTGACATAGTTAAACAATTTCCCCCCAAAATAACTAGCAAGGAATTCAATGTCTTTGAAATTAAACAAGAATCACAATTAACCTAATTTATTACATTAAACTGCTTGATAAATTGTTTAACAAACATTGACAATCATAAGCTAATGTCTCGGCAACTCTGGACGAGGGATATCGAATGTACACCACTGGCCACTAACATTGCTACACCACGAAGATGACGTGCTACAGACGCGAAATTTAACCGACAGGAAGAAGAAGCTGTGAGATGCAAATGATTAACTTTTCAGAGCATTTACGCAAGGTTAGCGCCGGTGGCGACACCTACAACGTGCTGACTTGAGGAAAGTTTCCAACCGATTTCTCATACACAAACAGCAGTTGACCGGCGTTGCCTGGTGAAACGTTGTTGTGATGCCTCGTATATGGAGGAGAAATGCATACCATCACGTTTCCGACTTTGATAAAGGTCGGATTGTAGCCTTTCGCGATTGCGGTTTATCGTATGGCGACATTGCTGCTCGCGTTGGCCGAGATCCAATGACTGTTAGCAGAATATGGAATCGGTGGGTTCAGGAGAGTAATACGGAATGCCGTGGTGGATCCCAACGGCTTCGTATCACTAGCAGTCGAGATGACAGGCATCTTATCCGCACGGCTGTAACGGATCGTGCAGCCACGTCTCGATCCCTCAGTCAACAGAACAACCTCTGCACGATGTAAGGGGTCCGTAGACCCTTACTATAAGTTTGCACTCGGCACAGGTCGACAGGGCAAACAATCGATAGTGTGTCGTGTTGCGAGAGCGAGTGTAGAGTTGAGTCAGTTCCCAGGTTGCGGTTGCTGTAATGCAAGGGTTTACCGACAAAGGGAGTGGCCATCGCCGCGGTTTAACCCCTTTGTGTTAGAATTATACGGGAAAAGTGAAAAAGTATAATTACGAGAGTGAACAGTGATATTTCTGTGCCGATATTTGTGGTTTCGCGTCTACCGCGCCGGCATCATATGGATTGCTGTGTTGGATTGCAGTGTTGGATTGCTGTGATTGAATTTGCGTGTGACATAATGAATAGCGAGGAAGCCTGTGCTGAGATTAGCCGTAATTAAATATGTATGACGAAGGCAGTGGCTGTCTCCTTCTCTTTGTGTTTTTGAGACGAATATAGGTTCTTGATTAGTGAAGCTGTGTTGTTGTTCTTCTTGGTACCAGACATTTCATTATTACAGCATTGAGAAGGACAAAATGGAATGTAACAACTCCGTAGCAGTCAAATCCGATTGCCAGCCCCATTAGGTACACGGTCACATTAATTAATATTTATTTGGGCTGCTATCAGATCCCGATCGAGCGGCATACATAAAATCGGACTTGTTACAAGGAACAGTTCGACGACGTTTGCAGCAGCATGGACTATCAGCTCGGAGACAATGGCTGCGGTTACCCTTGTCGCTGCATCACAGACAGGAGTGCCTGCGATGGCGTACTCAACGACCAACCTGGGTGTACGAATGGCAAAACGTCATTTTTTCGGACGAATCCAGGTTCTGTTTACAGAATCATGAATGTCGCATCCGTGTTTGGCGACATCGCGTGAACGCACATTGGAAGCGTGTATTCGTTATCGCCATACTGGCATATCAACCGGCGTGATGGTATGGGGTGCCATTGGTTACTCGTCTCGGTCACCTCTTGTTCGCATCGACGGCACTTTGAACAGTGGACGTTACATTTCACATGTGTTACGACCCGTGGCTGTACCCTTCATTCGATCCCTGCGAAACTCTACATTTCAGCAGGATATGCACGACCGCATGTTGCGGGTCCTGTACGGGCCTTTCTGGATACAGAAAATTTTTGACTGCTGCCCTGGCCAGCACATTCCCCAGATATCTCACCAATTGGAAACGTCTGGTCAATGGTGGCCGAGCAACTGGCTCGTCACAATACACCAATCACTACTCTTGATAAACTGTGGTATCGTGTTGAAGCTGCATGGGCAGCTGTACCTGTACACGACATCAAAGCTCTGTTTGACTCAATGCCCAGCCCTATCAATGCCGTTATTACGGCCAGAGGTGGTTGCTCAGGGTACTGATTTCTCAGGACCCAAATTGCGTGAAAATGTAATCTAGTATAATATATTTGTCCAATGAATACCCGTTTATCATCTGCATTTCTTATTGGCGTAGCAATTTTAATGGCCAGTAGTGTATTTTGTTATCATGTTAATTATTGTCTACCTCCTTAGAAGCCAGAAAGAGTACCAACCACTCTACCAAATCACTCAGGTTGATATTTGCAGGCTATTTTTTGGAGGCTATCTTCCAAACGTGAAAGCCATCCCCTTGTTCTTCTTCTTCTTCTTTTTCTTCATTGTTACCATCATCTTCCCCTTCATCGAAATCATCATCATTTTCCTCATTCTAACCATCTTCTCCTTCTTTTCCATCTTCTGCTTTCATAAATTCAATTTTTTTGTCATCGTCTGTCTTCCTTTGGAATACTTGTCTCAGTTTCTGAGAAATAGGTCTGATGGGAAGTTTAAGAGCACACCTGTGGAACCAACTCTCCTGTGCTAAAACCTGCCGAGATTTTTTTGGTATTAAACATCTGACGCAGTTCGACTAGAGTCTTAAGTTGAGAATTATCTCTCACTAATAACTCTGTTAATTAATGGTATGAGACTACGTAAATATTGTTATTTTAAATTTTTACTCGCCGATTCGATGTGGAACTTGAAGGGATGATATCCTTCTGTCGTCTGAAAAAACCTGATGGTGTGTCCAACATTAGGCAAAGCCAGAAGAGCGTTTGAAGTTGAGAGCCACAATTCATTAACATAGCAGTTAAGTAGTGGTAAGATACTCACTGAGTTTGATGGGAAGTCAAATTGCTCACATCTTTTTCTTCTCCCCTGACAAGACTGGGCGACATTTTTTGCAGTTAACATTAGACACAAGCTGCATTAAGATCTGAAACTAAAAGTAATATATTTCCCTTGAGTGATGACAAGTGACTCTACAAATATTATATTTAATATATTGAATCTCTGTGTTTCTTGTGAATGATTGAAAATTAAATCTATGCAGAATGTCCTATGCTTACAATGTTAAATTGAGCATGTTAACAACATTTTCTCCTGAGTTGATGACACTATATTCTTGTCATCTTCCAGATCACGGACATAATTCCGTCTTTTCTACTGAATTAATAATTTCGTAAAAAGCAAGTTTAGTTTTTGAAATATATTACTTTTTCAAATGTTAGAAAGAGTTACACATTTTAATAAGTATTTTAAAACACAAATCACTTTATACAAAATACTTCCACAAATCTTCAAATTCAGGTATATTAAAAGGCCTTAAGGAGCAACATCTGAAAATTTCAGCTTTCTATTGTAACTAGACTCTGAGAAAACGTACCATATACACAAAAAAATTAAAGTTACAAGAAACGAGCTTCAAAATTTTTACTTCAGTGCATGCATGCTCCATAGTACCTAGTATCATCATAATTATCAAACAGCTCCTTCTTGATGGCTCTCCTATGCTGCCTAATCATCTTTGAATAGCTTTTTCCTGCATTATCTGAAAACCTGAGCTGTACCTTCTCTAAACAAAGCATAACTGTTGTAGTTTGTAGTCCTGCACAAAGCTGCATCTTCTGCACGATCTTGCACTTTGTTATGTTGCCCTGAGTCAATGATCAAACAGTATTCTAAATCCAGAATGAGACTTACATCCTGCAGCGGAGTGTGCGCTGATACGAAACTTCCTGCCAGATTAAAACTGTGTGCCAGACCGAGACTCGAACTCGGGACCTTTCCCTTTCGCGGGCAAGTGCTCTACCATCTGATCTACCCAAGCACGACTCACGCCCTGGCCTCACAGCTTTACTTCTGCCTGTATCTTGTCTCCTACCTTACAAACTTTACAGAAGCTCTCCTCCGAACCTTGCAGGGTATGTTTCCAGAACGAGATTTTCACCCTGCAGCGGAGTGTGCGCTGATATGAAACTTCCTGGCAGATTAAAACTGTGTGCCGGACCGAGACTCGAACTCGGGTCCTTTGCCTTTCGTGGGTAAGTGCTCTACCATCTGAGCTACCCAAGCTACCCAAGCCCGTCCTCTAGCACTCCTGAAAGAAAGGATATTGCGGAGACATGGCTTAGCCACAGAATGAAAGAAGGAGACGAGATACTGGCAGAAGTAAAGCTGTGAGGACGGGGCGTGAGTCGTGCTTGGGTAACTCAGATGGTAGAGCACTTGCCCGCGAAAGCCAAAGGTCTCGAGTTCAAGTTCCGATCCGGCACACAGTTTTAATCTGCCAGGAAGTTTCAGTATTATAAATGCCAAAGTGAAGAGTGTTTGTACCAACAAAAACAGTTTTAGGTAGTCTATTCCATTCGTTCGTATTTTGAGTCTGGCCATGAAGACTTTTCTTTAGTAGACTAATATCTACGAGGTCTTATTTCGTCCACTACGGCAGGTGGCAAATGATGAGGGAGATTCTATTCTTGTTTAGATACCTTGTCTCTTGCACTTAGCCTACTTTCGGACTTTTCATTGCTCGATGCTGCGTGAAAACACAGAGCCCAAGTGCTCTCCTCATTAATTTTGCATCTGCTATGTTCTGTCTAATTGTTATACCATAGCAGTTCTGAACATGGTCTATTGCTGCCTGTTTTTTTCATCTATAGTTTTCACATTCGTCAGTTTCATGCCTTTCCTGCTATCCTTCAACCCCCAGTCTCGACCCCATTCTATCCTCAATGAGACCAAAACATTCTAGGTTGCAAATGTTCACGTTGTTCCCATAGGGTTTGAGTTCCTCAATTCCTTGGTGTCACCAACTCCAAGATAATTTATGTATTTAACGTTGTACCATTTTACTGTGCATTAATAAGTACTTTTTACTCCAGAAATTTCCATTCCACCACTTGAACTATAGTAATTTGCTGTGCACTCTTCCTCACGTTTATTTTTCATTTTTTCCTTGTATTCGCAATTCTTGGAAGGTATTGCCACATCAAGTACCTTGCAAGTGTTCACACTTATAATTGTTACAACGCCGTTCAGAGATATGTGGACTATTTTCTGCCAACTCCCATCAATGGCTATCGACAAGTCCTTGTTATTATTATTTTCAACAACAGCTTCCCCGATAGCATCTTCCATATTTTCCTGTGCTACATCTTCAAGAGCAGAGCCTACTACAATGAAGCGTTTGTCAAATTCTAAGGCTGGAGTAGGGCTGTTCCTCACACCACGTAACATGGTACCTACAGCCCTGCCCTTACTTATAGACCATAGCCCATAAGCTAGTCTAGTGTTTATATCATACAGTTTACCTGTATCTGCAGTAACACAGCATTTGCAATAATGGTACATCAACTCTAAATCGCAAGTAATTTTTGCATCTGAGCTTGTTTCCAATGAAACGCCACAGTTTCCATATAGTCTGGAGCTGACATTGTTCTCCAAAACATCTGCTGAAAAAGACACATTAATTAATTCATATTTTGTAGTCGCAGCAATTAGGTTCTTGTATTGTCCTTCAATTCCAGCTAGTTTTCTTTGTGAGGCACTTTTGGGTGCAGTTGTAGCAGCATCACTGAATGTATCACTGCCAATGTAGAGGTTAGACCCTAGTGGGACACTGGACTCGCATTCGGAAGGACGACGGTTCAATCCCGCGTTCGGGCATCCTGATTTAGGTTTTCCGTGATTTCCCTAAATCACTCCAAGCAAATGCCGGGATGGTTCCTCTGAAAGGGCACGGCTGACTTCCTTCCCTATCCTTCCCTAATCCGATGAGACAGATGACCACGCTGTCTGGTCTCCTTCCCCAAGCAACCAACCAACACTAATGGGACGTCAAATACCGATGTAGATTAAGACTCAGACGAATTATGAGTACCTTTTACTTTTTTGCGCCTATGTACATGCTCTTTAAATACCTTCAGACCTAGACTTCGCATGTTGAAGGGAACTCAATGAGTTGACCAAATGTGTCTTTCTCAACAAGTGCATTGATTTATTAACAAAAGAAACAATACAAATGGCGCAATATCGGTTGTGCTGTCTAGTAATGTAGCTAACACGAAAGGCAGCTGTTTCAGCTCAAATATGTCTCCGTCAAGGCGGGCAATATCCGGCAAATTTCGTGTCTCATGAACATGGCGAGAAAGATAGTGCGCCAAAATTTTTAAAAAATGTTTTAAAGTACTTTTGTACCGGATGATCAAAAAGTCAGTATAAATTTGAAAACTTAGTAAACCACGGAATAATGTAGATAGCGAGGTAAAAATTGACACACATGCTTGGAATGACATGGGGTTTTATTAGAACAAAGAAAAACACCCCATATTGCTAGATGCGTGAAAGATCTTTTGGGCCCGTCGTTTGGTGATGATCGTGTGCTCAGCCGCCACTTTCGTCATGCTTGGCCTCCCAGGTCCCCGGACCTCAGTCCGTGCGATTATTGGCTTTGGGGTTACCTGAAGTAGCAAGTGTATCGTGATCGACCGACATCTCTAGGGATGCTGAAAGACAACATCCGACGCCAATGCCTCACCATAACTCCGGACATGCTTTACAGTGCTGTTCACAACGTTATTCCTCGACTACAACTATTGTTGAGGAATGATGGTGGACATATTGAGCATTTCCTCTAAACATCATCATCTTTGCTTTGTCTTACTTTGTTATGCTAATTATTGCTATTCTGATCAGATGAAGAGCCATCTTTCGGACATTTTTTGAACTTTCGTCTTTTTTGGCTCTAATAAAACCCCATGTCATTCCAAGCATGTGTGTCAATTTGTACCTCTCTATCAACATTATTCCGTGATTTATTCAGTTTTCAAATTTATACTGACTTTTTGATCACCCGTACATGGGAGACTTTAAATATTTTGAAAACGAGTTTACGTAAAAACTGATTTTGTCGTTGAGAAACTCTTTCCATATACCCTTATTCACTAAGTTACTTTATACGAATTATTATTACCAGCAGAATCAGTTCCCATCTCTGAACAAATCACTGAACTGTCATGAAATGTATCCCATATTTCTTAGCCCTGTTCCTTAATGAAGAACCAGGTAATAATTTTTTGCTGATTCTCTGGATGTTTCTTTTGGTGTTGTGCATCTGTTTGTCTTGTTCTGCAGTTTCTCATATTGCACTCGCAACAAACTGCAACAAAATTAAACAAACTCCCCATACCTCGCCCTTTTCTACGTGTCTAGATACTCGTCAGTATGCACTGTAGACCTGAGAATGATGTTGACTAAGTAAATTGATACTTGTTCCCGCAAGCAAAGTGGAGGTTGAGACTTAGCAAAGTCAACACACTGGTGTCTTGTTGCCCCATTAACATAAGCAATACATAGAGAGAGAGGATATTTACTGTGATATCCAAATCAGAAGGATGCTTATGAAGCAGATGCGAAAATATAGTATGTAATTTTTTGATTTTGTGTGCACATGTAAATTATATCAAATTACCCCAAAAGTGTATCAAAATTCCGACAAGGTGTATTAAATTACCCCTCAAACTATATCAACTCGTCCTAAAAGTGTCAAATTAGCCCCCAAACTATATCAAATTAACCCTCAAATAGTATCAACTTGCTCAAGAAGAGTATAAGATTGTTCAAAAAGTGTACAAAATTATCCCAAACTACACCAAATCACGCCTCAAATTGTATCACGTTAAGATTACGTTGTCCCTGATGGACTACTCTACGGAACTTCTAGTCACTCTTTTTATTTCATCCCACGACGTGTTTCGAGAGCTGAGACTCTTATCTTCTGGTGGAACAACTGTATTATTTTAGATTTTTGCTGTCTGAAGGTAGCCAGTTGGTTTCATTTAGCAGGAATGCGTCTAACACGCACTTATTAGCGTAATATAGCACTAAGATTATAAATTTTAAATGGTGATAGCGTCACTTACAATTTGTTCCACTGCACAGAACGCTGTAGTTTGTCGTAGAAATATATCTTTAACTCAATTACTATTGCAAATACATGACAGCTACAGAAAGAAACAAAAATAAAAAAAACCATAAAAATATGGAACTTGAAGACTTAGTATCGACATAATCTAATTCATACTGTTTCAACACGGTGCACTGGGAATTATCTTGTATTAAGGTCACTCAGGAAGGAGATAGTGGAAAGAGTTATAGTGCATCATCTAGTGCATCAATGTAGCTCTTAAAGAAGAACTTTGCCACTGCCACAGCTTTTTCATTTTGCGTGTTCTGTCTGTGTTACGTGTTGTGAATGAAAGAAATTTCAAGTTCTTCATAAAGATCGAGTTTGTGGCCTTTGTTTCCTTTATGAAGGATTATCAAATTGCCCTCTGTGTTATTAAAAAAATGTTCTGTGTCCTGAATATGCGTAGCTAGAGCAGGTATATTGGGTGTGGTGTGTCTAATTGAATTAATGTGTTTTTTTAACCTAGTTCGGATAACTTCGTCCAGTCCAAACAACATACTGTATGGGACATTGATGGCATTTTGTATTATATACACCTGAGGTGGAGGATTTATCTTTACTGGTTTTTGTGTTGTATGGTAGACTATACTGTGTGGAGAAAGCAACTCTTACATTGTATGGTCTCAACACATGAGCAATTTTCTGTGAAGAGATACCAAAGCAGGGGTGGTATACTATTTTTGTCTCTGTCTGCTTGTTGTTCCTGTTCATCTTTCTGTTTGATCCTAACTTTCGTAAATATTTTTTCTTTGAGTGCAGTTTGAAAACCATTTGCAGTAGCTATCTGTTTGTTGTCCTCAATTTCATTTTTGAGCATTTAATCTCTTATTGGCATTTTGTTTGCTCTGTCCAACATGTATCTAAAAGCTGATAATTTTTGTGTTTGGAGGAGACATGACGATGCAAGGATATTTAGATCCGTAGTTGTGGGTGTTCTGTAAATACTAAGAATGTGTTCACTGTTTTGTCTTGTGACAGTTAGGTAAAAAGTTCATTGAGTCTTGAATTTCATATTCACATGTGAACTAATGTACTTGTGCATACTTCTGAATATTTGAATTATTGCCTCAATATCTTATTAGTTATCGGCTGTTGCTACTAAATAGTTTTGCTCAAGTTGGTTAATGAGTATGTTAGCTATGGTCGTTGATGCGTAGGAGCTAATTGCTAGACCATTTGGTTGTTGGCATACTTTATTACTGAAAATGAAACAGTTATAATAAAGTACAAGTTCAAGGAGATATATGAATTAAACTTTCCCAGTACTGATAGAGTTTTGTTTTTATGTGATTGTGTTTAATAACCTCCACTGCCTCATCTATGGGGATATTTGTGAATAAATTGGTGACTTCTACTAATAACATCTGCCACTTGTCAGGAACAGAAACTGTCATAAGGTATAACTGTTTCAAGCCACGATTGGTTACACTTACTGATAATATCTGACGTTTGTTAGGTAGAGGAGTGTTGAGTAGCTGATGTGTTAAGTATAACTGTTTTCAGTAAAGTAGTTTACTTCAAATTTGTAGTTATGTATCAGGATCTCGCTTAGTTTTATCTGTCAGCTCATAGCCTGGACTGTTTCTAGAGTTAACAATCAGTCTCGCAGGGAGTCTTCCTTGTGAACCGTCGTCTGTGACCCAATTGTGGTGCTTTTGGGCCCATGGATATGTTTCTGTATTTCTCCTCCTCAGTAAGTAAGAAGTTAGATTTTTTTAAGAGTGTGTTGTTCTCAGCTTGAAATTTGTCTGTTACGTCTTTATTTATCTGCTCAATGACGTTTTTGTTAAATAATTTTAATGTTTTCTCAGTATAAGTTTGTTCATGTACAGTCAGCAATGTACAGTCCATGAGGGCTTTGGTTGCTACTGCTTTATGTTCCGTTTATTTACTGTTTATTTTTTTTTTTTTGCTCGTTTTGCTGTTACATTGTATTTAAAAGTACTATATTTTGTATCGTTGAGTTTGCTTTCTAAGAAACCGTTTACCTTGTTTGGTATTGCAATTTTTATTTAGTTGTCAACCAACGCAGCATCTATTACATTCTTTGTGGCTACTATTATGTCCTCATTGAGCAGCAAGCGCCAAAATATAGAGGACATTAAATTTCACTAAAGATATCTGGATGAAAGTTTATCAATAACAAAGGGGAAAAACTAACAAGATGTTGAGACAGTAATTCAAACATTCAATAGCATGCTCAAGAACATTAAATTTACTTGCTAATATGAATGTCAGAACTCAATAACCCTTTTTGACCTCACTGTCACCAAAACACCAATGAACATGTGCTTAGTTGGTTGGTTGGTTGGTTTGGGGAAGGAGACCAGACAGCGAGGTCATCGGTCTCATCGGATTAGGGAAGGACGGGGAAGGAAGTCGACCGTGCCCTTTGAAAGGAACCATCCCGGCATTTGCCTGGAGCGATTTAGGGAAATCACGGAAAACCTAAATCAGGATGGCCGGACGCGGGAGAACATGTGCTTAGTATCTACAGAAAATCCACATCAGCAGATGTAAATATCCACTCCTCTTCATGCCATCGTGCTTCACAAATTAGCAGTTTGTACAGGATGTAGCAAAATTTCATGGCACAAATTGCATGACAAACTCCCCACACGAAGATGAAGAAATTATATGAACATCAGCCTGGAAACGCATTGTTTCCATGTTACAAGCTGTTTTCTCCAACTCATTAATCATGGAAAACCCACAAAAACAGAACGCTCCAGGAGATGTTCAGTATGCCCTTCGTGCTCATTGATATATGCATCAACCCGCGGTCGTAGTGAACCTCGGATAAGCTGATGTATCCTTGGAGTATTGCGTATTGTTGCGCAGCCTTCCGTAATACGGACACCGAGATTCTGAACATCTTGTACTGAGGTTCCATACACAAGAGCTTACAAATGTCCTCACAAATAAAATTCCGCAGAGCGTGGAGTCCAGGCGATTAGTACACTTCTACCTCCCCATCTGTCACCGAAACATTTAGAAGCCGACGGACGTAAACACTAAAATGAGGAGGTGGTCCATCGTGCGTGAAATACATGTTTTGTCGCACAGCTAAAGCCTCATCTGCTACAAAATCAGGTAGTTCATTCTATACCAAGTTGTGATAACTAAGTCCGTTGAGCCGGGTTGGAGGAAAGTGAGGCCCTACCAAACAGTCACCGACAATACCGTGCGGCACGGAATTCTAAGCCTCCTCTGGTCGCGAGTATCACGCTTAAATGCCTCATGTTCCCTCAGTCGACGATCAATAGCTTCAAATGTTTTAGTGTCGGGCCACCTTCGTCTTGCAAATCTCTCCCAGTACACACGTTGAACACCACTGCCGTCACCTAATCCGTACGTCAATTGGGCGTCTGCCATCTATGCACTTGTGTACACTGCCACTGCACAAGCCAAGTCTGTGATTAACTGTAAGTAGTAACCCGTGTACTTGCAACCGTCTGACTGATCACTGGAACAGCTGATGTTATCTGTAACCAAGTAATGACGTATGTCGCATGGCAACAGGGAGGTACAAAAAAGTACAATGGCGGTGCACATATGTCACTAGTTCATATTACCCTTGGTTATAACGTTCTGTTCCGTGTGTTTTCCACGATTAATGAGTTGGAGAAAATGAGTTGTAACATGGGAACAAACGTTTCCAGACCCTTTCTCGTATAGCATAATTTCTTTACTTACGAGTGAGGAATCTGTCCTGCAATTTGTGCTGTACATTTTTGTTACACTCTGTAGACCCATGTTGCACAGAGCACACAAAATGCCGTTAACCAAAGAAGTGTTCCAAAACGAAATGAGCTCATCAAACAGATAGCAGCTGCAAATGGCTGTCAACCTACATTCAGAGAAAAATTGTCTAAGGAAGTTAGCAAAGGAGTAGACTGAAGAGTAGACAGAAATGTAAATAAGAACGACTGAACAGATTGCAGGACAGTATGCTTCCCCTACTTTGATACCATTTCATAAAAAAATGCTGATGTATTGAGACCATACATGTAAGAATTGCTTTCTGCAGCAAAAATAAATTACGTAATACACTGCCACACAGTACAAAATCCAGTAGAGGTAAATTCTCCAACTCATGCTTGTACAAGGCAAAATGGAGTCAATTCCTTGTACAGTATGTTATTCAGACCAGGTGCAGCTTCCAAACTAGATTCAAAGAACACATTAATACATTTAGACACAACAAACCCAAAAAAACTGCCATAGCTAAATACATTCAGGGAACAGGTCATTCCTTTGATAACACAGAGGACAATCTAATAATACTTCACAAAATAAACAAAGACCACAGACTCAATCTTTATGAAGAACTGCAAATTTTCATTCACGATAGAATACGTGGACAGAAGAAACTACATGAAAAAGCTGGTACGCCGGCAATAAGCTTCTTTAAGTGATTCAGTGATTTACTGGATGATTCGCTATACCTCTTTCCACTTTCTATTTCGTTTGCGACATTAATAAGAGATAATTCACAAATCACTGTGCAGAAACAGAAAAAATTAGGTTACATCGATATTAAGTTTGCAAGTTCTAAATTTTCATGTTTTTTACTTTTATTTGTATTTGCGTCTTTAATCGCATGTATTAGTAGTGGAAATACTTTTAACAATACTTTGTAAACAACAAAACAAATTTGATAGTTGTTTTTATTCATCTATGGCCCACAATTCAAATTAGTAATGAATAATCTTTGAGCCAATACAGCGTATCATTCCATCGTTACAATCTTTGGTTTGTTTATATTATCACTTCCTGTTCTTTGAGACAAATACGCTGGAATAAATCGTAAATAACTCTGTCATCGTTTAAAATCTATAGTCGTTGGCGGCATATTACTCTAACGACTGCCTGTTATATGGCAACAAGCAACTGTCTGCATCCAGCTAGCAAAACTATATCATAATGTAATAATTCCACCAGAAAATGTGAGTGTAAACTCTCAGAAAGCTTTGTGGGATGAAAAAAAAGAGTGACTCACGAAGAAAATTGCTTTATTTGAACTTTTATTTTCATAGATTCCTTATTACAATCCAATGAATACGACATAAGTTCCCAGAATGAGATTTTCACTCTGCAGCGGAGTGTGTGCTGATATGAAACTGCCTGGCAGATTAAAACTGTGTGTCGGACCGAGACTCGAACTCGGGACCTTTGCCTCCTGCGGGCAAGTGCTCTACCAACTAAGCTACCCGTGCACGAGTCACGCTCCGCCCTCACAGCTTTTCTTCTTCCTGTATCTCGTCTCCTACCATCCCGAGTTCGAGTCTCGGTCCGGCACACAGTTTTAATCTGCCAGGAAGTTTCACGACATAAGTTTATTTTGCAAAAACAGACATAATGTCTTATGGGATAACAGCAATCAGTGATTTTATAATGTTACTTAAAATCCGTCTTGATTGCAAATTTTTTT
This sequence comes from Schistocerca piceifrons, assembly GCF_021461385.2. Lineage (NCBI taxonomy): Eukaryota > Metazoa > Arthropoda > Insecta > Orthoptera > Acrididae > Schistocerca > Schistocerca piceifrons. Next base: position 127,087,095 of record NC_060144.1, read on the forward strand.
TTATTATTCATATGACCGGTTTCGGTTCATTCAAAACCATCTTCAGATCTGATATTTCAGTTATAGGAGTAACCCGTCCAAATACAGCAACTTTCACATGCTACGTCACATGTGTTGTCATTGTGATTTTACTCACATTTAGAAGCGAAAGTGGCTAACTAGCTTGACGTTCCGAAAGATGTAGTTCGCCTCATCATAGAAGGTACACACACAACACCTTTCATTGATACTGTTACGCAAGAAACAGATTTTGCGATTTAACTCAGCTGTTCAAAAACTTTAAATGGCACCAAAGTACGTATTTCAGTAACACAGTGGGTAACTCTAACTAATGAACAGATAGGGCTGCTGCAAGTTCAGCCAACTCCCAGTGCAGCTGATGAGTTCAAGGAAAACTACATCCTGAAAAGGAATGTGAAGCCATCATCAGACGCAGCTGTAACCACTACGCTGAGAACATAGATTGTCTGGACAAAAGAGAAGGGGTTTACCTAAAATTCTTTAATTTGTAAAAGAGGAGAATAAGTGGTTTTACGAGAATCTCAGGAAATGAGTGAAAATGGACTTGTATCGTTATTTATGTTAAAGCCATTGCGTATGGAACGTTTCAGTTTCTTCATGTTTTTATCATTTTGTTATTAACCAAACTAAGGTAAAATAAAAACAGGTGTATCACAAGAAGTCTGTACAGTTTTTGTGTTTCTGTCATGACCCCAAACTGTTACACTGTTTTCGTGTAACTGGCGTGCACATTTTGTACATTATATCTAATTAGATTTTTGGCGCTTTACCAAATATTTATTTACATGTCACAATAAATACACAGACATCCCCAGAATGAAGCGGCAGAGGTTGTTAAACACACTCTCATAAAACACAAAGAACTATCAGTACTGAAACAGTAGAATTCATTACTTTTGTTTAAGTTGTACTTAATTACAATACTGTACTTTCAATAATAACGTATGAAGACAACCAAATGGTCTAGCAATGTGCTTCTGCGTATCAACGACCATAGCTAACATATTCATTAACCTACTTGAGCAAAAACTATTTAGTAGCAACAGCCGATGTACACAAGATATTAAGTTTTACAAAAGATATGTAGCTAAAATATTACTAATAACAAAGACGAGAAACTAACAAGATATTGAGGCAATAATTGAAACATCAGAAGCATGCACATTAGTTCACATGTGAATATGAAACTCAAAACTCAATAAACTTTCTTACACAACTGTCGCAAGACAAAACAGTGTACACATTCTAAGTATTTACAGAACACCCACAACTACATATCTAAATATCCTCGCATCTTCATGTCTCCTCCAAACGCAAAAAGTATCAGCTTGTAGATCCATGTTGGACAGAGCATACAAAATGCCAATAAGAGATTAAATGTTAAAAAATGAAACTGAGGAATCAAACAGATAACTGCTGCAAATGGTTTTCAAACTGCACTAAAATATGTTTAAGAACGTTAGGAAAGAATCAAGCAGAAACATAAATAGGAACAACAAGCAGACAGAGACAAGAACAGTATGCCACCCCTGCTTTGGCATCACTTCACGGAAAATTGCTTATGTATTGAGACCATACAATGTAAGATTTGCTTTCTCCACACAATGTAGTCTACCATACAATACAAAAACCAGTAAAGAAATATCCTCTGAACTAGATTAAAAAACGCATTAATGCAATTAGATACAGCACATCCAATATATCTGCCCTAGCTACACATATTCAAGACGCAGGACATTCTTTTAATAACACAGAAGGCAATATGATAATCCTTCATAAAATAAACGAAGTCCGCAAACTCAATCTGTATGAAGAACTTGAAATTTCATTCACAATACATAACATAGACAGAGCACACCAAATGAAAAAGCTGTGACAGTGGCAATTATCTTCTTTAAGAGCTTCATTGATGCACTAGATGACTATTTCCAGTGACCTTAATGAAAGATAATTCCCAGTGCACCGTGTAGAAACAGTATGAATTAGATTAAGTCGATAGTCAGTCTTCAAGTTCTATATTTTTATGTTTTTTTATTTTCGTTTTTTTCTGTACCTGTCGTCTTTCCAATAGTAACACCTTCAACAAGTTGTTGTAAACACTAAAACAAATTTTTAATCTATTATGGATCTATGGTCCACAATGCAAGTAAGTAATGAATGTTCTCTGAGGCAAGACAGTATATCTCGACATGGTTGCAATCTTTGGTTTGTTTATTTCATTGGTTTGTATTCTTTTATTCAGTTGAAAACGTATATTTGTGATAAACTACAGCATTCTGTGCAGTGGAACAAATTGTAAGTGACGCTATCACCGTAGTGCTATATTACGCTAATAAGTGCGTATTATACGGTTTGCTCGCAAAATGAAGCCACAACAAACAACTTGTTACATGCAGGAAGCAAAATTGTTATTACAATTGTTTCACCTCAGGATTAGAGTGTAAACTCTCGAAACACGTTCAGGGGTGGAATAAGAAAAGCGACTGACTTTCAAGTTGGCCCAAAAGTGTATCAGCTTGTCCCAGAGTCTATTAAGTTACGAGGAACAGCAGCAAATTATTCCTTGAACTGTATCAAGCTGCCCCAAAATTGTATCAATCCGACAGAAATTTGTATCATTTTGCCACACAAGGTGCATAAACCTGCTGCAAAGGTGTTTCGGCTTGACCCAAACTGTATCAAATTCCCCAGAACTATATGAAGTTGCGCTATATGAAGTTACCCCTCAAGTGTATGAAGTTGACCTAAGAGTGTTAAATTACTATTCAGCCTGTATCAACTTGCCCCTAATTTTCTGTTGCACACTTCTCAGATGTAGACACTGTGATCTCTTCAGCAATCAAATTTTGAAATCTCCCTAACCTGTACAATCAATCTTCATTACCTCTGGTACTGGGAATCAAACCAGTGTCCTTCAGCACCGATGGCAGTGATATTCACTATGATGAGGGAAATATATTATTCTTACCATAGAATGTACAGGGGTTTTGGCAAAAATCTCCTGTGCAAATTTTATTTCCAAGATGAGATGGGAGTGCTGTTCTTTCCATGCAGACTTCTCACTGTTTGCATAAAATGTGCATTTTCCCTTTCTTCATGTCCTTTGTGCCAGAACCCTATTTTAGCTGCAGTAGGAGCTTAGTTGTCATAACGAATTCATTATCAATACATATACATTTTTGTTCTTTAATAACTATGAGAAATAAATCACTATTGTTAAGAGACTGTCATTCTCCTATTCTCCTCTCTCTCTCTCTCTCTCTCTCTCTCGCATGTATAGCATGCTTGTGGAACTCCTGTGGTTTGCTGCTTAATCAAAAGGTTTTCATGAGTGGTGTCAATAAGTGATGTGTGAGGATTTTCATTAGTAATAGCGATTATTCGTATGTGGAAATATTTAATTTGAAGTTTCATTGTGATTGCAATGTATGTGAAATCTTAGATACATTCAACTTTATTTTTTCTCGAATTTCTGTCGAGATGCTGCCTATTGTGATAAGCATGCAAGCTGTCTGTATTTCAGTAAGTTATATGGACATTTTATCTGGAGAGCTACTTAATTTAAAGGTCCATAGATCTTGAAAGTATGGTAAAGGAATTTATACAAAAAAGCTTGTTTTCAAAATATTCGTATCTTTCTGTTAACATGTTTGATCGTCTTGCAAACTTTGTATAAGCAATGCATGTTGTTCCACAGTTGAAGTGATATATCGTAATGAAATTCCTCATTCCTTCCTGAAATCTAACACCTTCTTCCTTCGTTCCTATGTCTGTCTTTTGTCTGCGTTGTGTATTTCAGTATTTTTATTATATAGTGGTTTTACTTAGTAGCTGTTTACCGGAAACACAGTCTATAAACAATCTAGAGAGCCTTGGCACCATAACTCATTTGTAGAAGTTGTTATTGTGCATAACCTCTAGTATTTCTGAGATATTTGTAAGAATACAAAAACTGTCAACTAATATTATCGATTACGTTTTTGTAGTGTATAACATGATGTGGTGTCTTTATGCCTCTTAAAATGGTGCTTAAGAACAATCTAAATAGGCAAGTATTTCATTTTTGGTTATATTGTCAGTTATGTCAAGAGTAGGTCTAATTAGTTACATTAAGTGTTTCAACATTCTTGTGTGCATGCCTGCTTAGCTAACACACATTTCCTGCAACTGTAAGCCTGGTCACGAGAGTTTAATGGCAGTGATTTCTTAGACCTAACTTCTAACACGAACTGTGAGCTTATCATGTTACTTCAACATATTTAGGCACATAAATAACAGTGGAGTAATTGCTTTAGAATTCAACATCATGTTTTAGGCACTAACTTGACGACTATGTATGTATATGGAATTTAACACTATGATCGTTAATGTAAACATAGCATTTTCTTTGCACTGCATGGTTGATTCTGCTGACATTCTAGAGCTGGGTAGTGTATTGTGACACCTGAAAAGCATCACAGCTGCGGAAAAAAATTAATTAAAAGCTCTGTTGTAAGGTGCTTGAGTTGATTATTAATCTCCAGGATTTTTGATCATCTATCATTTTGAGAATATTTGGTTTTTCTTTCATTGACTTTACTTATCTCTTATTGAAAGGTATTATGACAGAAAAAAATGTTTTGAGCTTTAGTTGCTGTTCACAGAAATAGTACTTACGTAGCTATTCAGATCTTTTTAGGCCATGCGCATTTAAACATGTGTTATTACAGCAGATTCTGATAAAATTCAACTTTTCAACAATGGAACACGTATATAATCAGTAAGGCTGATATAAAGAAGTGAAGTCATAATTGTTTTCTGTGGAAAAGAGGAAAGGGGATTTGCAAGTCATTGTTTTTTACCTGTAAACATATCAGTTTATAAACTGATTTAATTCTACTCAGGTTACTTGTTTTCTGTCTTTACAGTTCACATCTTTTTAAGTGTTTTTTCCTAAAGGTAATATCTGTTTGCCAGATGACGAAACAGCAGACATCCTGCTCAACAAAGCCGATAGTTGCAGTGGAAGAAGTTCGCATTACTTGAGGACGAGCAAGGTATGCCACTTCTCACATCAGAAATAAATACTCAACTTTCAAATTGGCATCAAAAGTTGTCGCGTGTTATGTGATTTGATAACCATGGGACAACACTATGAATATCTAGAAATGACAAGTTTGCATCTATAACAGATCTGTTGGAGATATGTGTAAAGATATTATCTAAGTTACGAGCCCCAATATGTCGTTTAGAGCAGAGCAACTCTTTACTTTCAAGGGAAACTGCAGCTTTCGCCAGTATATGCCTAATATACCAGCAAGTATGGCATTAATATTTGGGTAATTTGGGACAATGAAACAAGCTATGTATGGAATATTCAGACATATACTGGGGCACGTGAGGTGGTGCCTCTGAACAGAACAAGAAAAGACTTGTCATACGCCTTGAAAGGGCATAGCATTACGTGTCATTCAGTTCCTATGAGATAGGATAACTGCTCATAAGAAATATCACAATGGTTGGATCTGTGCAAAGAAAACTATTGTAGACCAGGGGATTCCTAATTATGAATGAACATTTGCTTCCATGAAGAACACAACTCTTGTATCACACATCCTAAAGAAAAATAAGTATGTTGTTGTTCAGAGTACTCTTCACCATGATGTAAAAGTCAGTGATGGCACCAAAAGAAAACCTCAGATCATTTTAAACTGCAAAACAACAAAGGGAAATGTAGTCACATTAGAAGAGTAGTGACGAATTATACAGTAAATAGGAGGAGAAACAGTTGTCTATTACTGTGTTCTCAGATGTTCTCAACGTTTCTGCACATAATTCCTATGTGCTATTCACCACAAATGGCAAGAAAATACCCTAACCTCAAGAAGACTGTTCCTTAAAACTCTCGGCGAGCAGCTAGTTGATAGACAAATGAAGAGGTGAGGTCAACTTCAAAGAGGAAGTGATGCAAGAGAAGTGCACGGAGAAGGACATCATATGAATCTGCACCCTCTACATTGGTAGAAAATGATCCTAGGAGTCAGATGTGATGCTGATATCAAGTATGTGGAAACACTGATAAAAGAAGTGTACCGAAGTGTTCTAAGTGTAAGAAATTTACTTACAAGAATCATCTTACATACACATTAGTAAAAGTTAATTTTAGAACAGGAAAATCATCACACAAATCATTTACTGTTCGACTGCGTATTTCAAATAATTCATACATTAAACTATATAAATTGCAACTTTATTTGTTATTTCCATACCGACATGTATCAAACAGTACTTAATGGAAACACAAAAATCCTGGAACATTAGTGACCCAGGCATCTTGAGTATGAAATGAACAACATAGCATGGTTGAACCAAGCACTGTACGTGAATCGAATTTCAAATGGTTTTACCAGGGCAGAGACCCGCTGCTGGCAGCAAGCAACTCATGGTACACTGATCGAACATTTTGTCTTTACCAGTGTAGTCATCTGTTGGTGACAGAGAGAAAGTCGTGGTACAAAGGTTGAACATTTGACGGTTTTAACAGTACATCCATCTTTTGATCACGTAAGTGACTGCTACATAACTGGGCATTTGAGCTTATTTCGCATATTTCACGGTTTTCAGAATAGTATTTAAAGTAAAAACACCTAAATATTACTAATTCATTTATTACATTTTATAAGCACACACTGGTTTCAATTACTTAATCCAACTTGTTACAACGTTGCATAGTGAATAATATATAGCTCTGAATGATATCTGCCGTATGTTGGGCAATTTAAATACTTTAATGTACTTTTTGATAAATGTTTCAGATACGTTTGGACACAGCACAGATGGAGCTGCACTGTAATAATAATAACTGATTGAAGGAGAGGAGAGGGAAGTGTGCGATGTATTTTTTATGAACAGTTAAGGTCGCTCAAATAATGTTCTGCATAGCCCAGATGGGACTACACTCTCATTCATCATGTAACTTTAATGATGGCTAAAATTTTAGACTGAGATTCGAAGAGAGGGGAGGGAGTTGGTTCTTTATGCAGTGTGTCTTTATGCAATTTTGTGTGAATTGAAGTCATTTTACATAAGATTTTAATGTTACACTCTGATTTGTTCTAAATAGGACAGGAAGGGTGTCATAGGAATATAAAGCACAACTGTACCAGTTCCCCCATTTACCAGTTTTATTTTGGACACCTTGCTGTGATTGGTTGGGAAGAGCAGGGGGAATGACTTTTAAATTCCCCAGAATTAGCTGATCCATTTTAATACTGCACAATGATAGCTAGAGAGAGGGGAGGAGGACAGAGTCTCCAATTTCCCATTAACACAACTGGGCTAGTTCCACGATCTTGACTTTTTTTTAATTGGCTCTTGCAATTTTCATACTGATGTGACTGGTTGACTGCACTGTCATTGGTTCGAGGCAGTTGAGTGGAGGACATGGAATTGAATTTTTCACTAACACAATTAGGCTATTTCCGCCACCTTGGATTTTTTATTGATTGTTTTGTCTTAATACTGTGAACGTGCCTATATCAGTTTCGTTAGCGCTTAAGTGAATTTTATATTTGTGTCACTGAACACAGTCCCTGACGGTGCAGCACTGGTAGGTATGTTTCTACATCTGAAAGACAATATCTATTAAAATTTCGCTCCAGCTGCATAATACTGACGCTACTAGCCCCACTATGAATATGCGAATGAGGTTTGCTTTGAATACGTGCTGTAACTGTCGCGCGCGTTAGTTACCTTTGGTATTCTACCTGGTGAGTTCATGTTAGCTAAGAATGCCTCTAAGGCGACAAACGCGCCGTTATCAACATATTACCGAATTTGGACGAGAACGTGTAATAGCGTTATTAAGAGCTGGATGTTTCTTCTGCGAGATTGCAGAAAGACTCTGCAGGAATGTATCCACTGTAGATGATTATTGGTAGTGGTGTTCAAGAGAATTTTCAGTCGCAAGAAGCCCGAGCCCCGGACGGCCAAGTATCACTGCCGAGAGAGAAGATCATCGCTTTCGGCGTGTGGCTGTATGGCATCGTAATGCATACGCAGCAGCAATATAAGTTGCAGCTGGTACCACAGTGACACAATGAACTGTTACAAATCGATGACTTCGAGGGCATCTTTGAGCCAGACGGCCTGTAGCATGCATTCCATTGACCCAAAACCACCGCCATTTGCGACTTCAGTGACGTCAAACGAGAACTCATTGGAAGACAGGGTGGAGGTCTATTGGGTTTTCTGATTAAAGGTGGTTCTGCCTCGGTGCCAGTGATGGCCATGTGTTGGTTAGACGGAGACTAGTTGAGAGTCCCCAACCAACCTGTCTGTCGTCTATACACACTGGAACTACACCTGCAGCTATTGTCTGGAGTGCGATTTCGTTTGTCAGCAGGAGCACTCTCGTGGTTATCCCACTTACGTGGTTATCCCACGTACTCTAACTTCAAATCTGTATGTCAATTTGATGATTCGACCTGTTGAGTTGCCAATCATGAACAGCATTCCAGAGGCTGTTGTCCATTATGATATTGCTCGTCCACATACGGCTGTTGTAACTCAACATGCTCTGCAGAATGTCGACATGCTCGATCACTAGATCTGTCTCCAGTCGAGCGCATATCAGACAACTACCGTAGCTTTAATCTGTCAGGAAGTTTCATATCAGCGCACACTCCGCTGCAGAGTGAAAATCTCATTCTGGAAACATCCCCCAGGCTGTGGCTAAGCCATGTCTCCACAATATCCTGTCTTTCAGGAGTGCTAGTTCTGCAAGGTTCGCAGGAGAGCTTCTGTAAAGTCTGGAAGGTAGGAGACGAGGTACTGGCAGAAGTAAAGCTGTGAGTACCAGGCGTGAGTCGTGCTTCGGTAGCTCAGTTGGTAGAGCACTTGCCCGCGAAAGGTAAAGGTCCCGAGTTCGAGTCCCGGTCGGGCACACAGTTTTAATCTGCCAGGAAGTTTCATATCAGCGCACACTCCGCTGCAGAGTGAAAATCTCATTCTAACTACCGTATCATCCACAATTAGCCTTAACTTTCGCTGTATTGCCCGACCAAATGCAACAGACATGGAACTCCATACCACAAACCGACATGCGGCACCTGCACGACGCAGTCGGTTCACTTCTGCGTGGATGCATTCGACGTTCTGGCAAGTACACAGGTTATTAATGAACAAGCATTTCCCATTTGCAATGGCTTATCTCGTGCTTACATTAACCTGTGACGTGCAATGTTAATCACTTACATATGTCACCTAGACAAATGTACTCCAGAAATTTCATAACTCTCCATTAATCATTTTTTCGTATTGCGATTATTTCCGTGAGGTTATGTCAGACTCAGATTGTTTGGAGAATCGTCATACACATCGAATTTTCTTCAGGGGCGGATATCAAGGCGACAGACACTGTAGTCCAGCAACCACTGCTCCAGTCGGTTGCTATAGATGGCAGCCGGTACAGGCACTGAAACACTGAATGGCAAAAAAAGCATGCCTGAGTTGCAGTAAGTAATAAATAGATGTATAGCCGTAAGATTGTTAATAGTCATATACAGGGTGAGTCACCTAACGTTACCGCTGGATATATTTCGTAAACCACATCAAATACTGACGAACCTATTCCACAGACCGAACGTGAGGAGAGGAGCTAGTGTAATTGTTTAATACAAACCATACAAAAATGCACGGAAGTATGTTTTTTAACACAAACCTACGTTTTCTTAAATGGAACCACGTTAGTTTTGTTAGCACATCTGAACATATAAACCAATACGTAATCAGTGCCGTTTGTTGCATTGTAAAATGTTAATTACATCCGGAGATATTGTAACCTAAAGTTGACGCTTGAAACCTCCGACGTTCAGTTGCGTGTTGTAACAAACACTTCATTGCAGGGGCCCAAACAGCTGCAACATACATCGCGTTTCTACAGAATGGTCTGCCAACGTTGCTCGAAAATGTCCCACTGGAAACGTGTCGACGTATGTGGTATCAGCATGATGGTGCACCTGCACATTCCGCAATTAACACTAGGCTGACCCTTGACAGGATGTTCGACGGGCGTTTCATAGGACGTGGAGGACGCATAAATTGGCCAGCCCGTTCTCCTGATCTTACACCTCTGGACTTCTTTCTCTGGGGTACGTTAAAGGAGAATGTGTACCGTGATGTGCCTACAACCCCAGAGGATATGAAACAACGTATTGTGGCAGCCTGCGGCGACATTACACCAGATGTACTGCGGCGTGTACGACATTCATTACGCCAGAGATTGCAATTGTGTGCAGCAAATGATGGCCACCACATTGAACATCTATTGGCCTGACATGTCGGGACACACTCTATTCTACTCCGTAATTGAAAACGGAAACCACGTGTGTACGTGTAACTCACCCCTCATGGTAATGTACATGTGCGTCAGTGAAAAAGACCAATAAAAAGGTGTTAGCATGTGGACGTAATGTGCTGTTCCAGTCTCTTCTCTACCTAAGGTCCATCACCGTTCCCTTTGGATCCCTACGTAATTCGGTGCTCTCCGATACACACGATCGAACAGCGGAGGAGTGGTACTCAAGCGTCAACTTTAGGTTACAATATCTCCGGATGTAATTAACATTTTACAATGCAACAAATGGCACTGATTACGTATTGGTTAATATGTTCAGATGTGCTAACAAAACTAACGGGGATCCATTTAAAAAAAACGTAGGTTTGTGTTAAAAAACATACTTCCGTGCATTTTTGTATGGTTTGTATTAACCAATTACACTAGCCCCTCTCCTCACGTTCGGTATGTGGAATCGATTCGTTAGTATTTGATGTGGTTTACGAAATATATCCAGCGGTAATGTTAGGTGACTCACCCTGTATACTATGTTAGACTTTCGTTTTTGGAGAGTTGTTCGCGTGTTCCAAGAAGAAGAGAGCGCAGCACGGCAACTATGATGGTTCAGCATCAATAATTAGGCACGAGCGGCTGCTCCCGATTTTATAACCCCTCCCCCTCTTCCGCCCCCCCCCCCCCCCACTTTTCCAGATGAGTCAGCAACTGAAAATTGCTCAGTCAGTGAGTTTAGGCTTTAGGATGCCTAATCGGCACGTGTGTCATATTACGCCAACCTGGAAGTTAAATACAGTGTCGAAAACAGCGTGCAACACATAACGAAACAAATGCTTTATAGACACATCAGGTATAAGATGGCTTCCTTAAAATGCCCAACAAGTCGTTTGCTAACTTATAACAAAAATTTAGCTCATTGACATATTTTTAACATGATGCTAATTCACGCAAAAGCGTTTATTGGATTGAAATCATAATCAGCATTTACAAATATGTGATGTCTACATATAATGAAAAGTAAAGGAAAACCTCTTGCAACGTCAGAAGATTGCAGCGAAATGTTATTTACACTGAAAGTAAAATCTTTTAAGAGATAAAGCCACGAAAGTTTCGGTTATTTGCAGTAGTTGTCAAAACTCAGATATCGCTATTTTTTATGTTTTACGATAGGAAAAGAAAGTTTTCGGGCGTTCAACAAGACATTAGTGTATTCTCGACTCTGCATGTTAATTAATTCTGCAGTAGTGACGTTATGAAATGGCTTTGTAATATGCTGCAGTGAATGTGACCTTCTCGTAAATGAATTTGAAATTATGACATGCATTATTTTTTCCACTTCTAGATATTAAATCTTGTAATATGTATAGCCTTGGATATACTGCACTTCCTTGTATCACCTTGTCAATTAACCATCAGTGTCACAAGTGATTTTAACTGAGTTTGAATAATAATTTGACTGTCATTTACGTGTTGGCAGAGTGATGTTGGGCGAATGTAAACCAAGCATAGAGGGAAAAATAAGCATCATTTCCATAACGAAGTAGTATGGTTTGTGCTGAGTTACTGTTAAGTAAGATGCTACACACACGTGTGTCTGTTGGTTTCGCATTATACACTCAATGCGGATGTTTATATTTGTTGACGTCGTGTCGCCGAGAAATATCCGTTTATGACATTTCTATCGTCAGTGAAAATGAAGAAGAACTACAAGATCTGCTCAATGGAAAGAATAGTCTAATGTGTACAGAATATGGGCTGAGAGTAAATCGTAGAGATACGAAAGCAATGAGAATTAGCGGAAATAAGAACGGCGAGGAACTTAAAAGCAGGACTGCTGATCACGAAATAGATGGAGTTAGTGAATCCTGCTAGCTAGGCAGCAAAATGACATGGATGGTCGCAGCAAGGGGGGCATGAAAAGCAGACTAGCATTGGCAAAAAGGGCATTTCTGGCCAAGAGAAGTCTACCAGTAGCGAAAAAGGTCTTAAACAGAGGAAGAAATTTCTGACAATATACATTTGGAGCACAGTATGGTATTGTAGTGAAACATAGGCAGTGGGAAAAGAGAGAAAAGAGGAGAATCGATGAATTTGAGATATGTTGTGCTACAGACGAATGTTTAAAATTAGGTGGACTAATAAGATAAAGCCTGAGGAGGAAACAAATACGTGGAAAACACAAGAAGAAGGGACAGGATGATACAACGCCCGTTACGATATCAGGGAATGACCTCTATGGTACCAGAGGAAGCTGTAGAGGATAAAAACTGTAGAGGAGATTCGAGATTGGAATGCATCCTGCAAATAATTGAGGAAGTAGATACCAAGTGTTATTCTGAGATGAAGTGGTTGGGACAGGAGAGGAATTCGTGGCGGGCCGAATCAGACCACCCAGAAGTCTGATGACTCAGAAAGAAAGGGAAAACGCTCGCCACATTCCGCTGTTATGACCTGACATGCTCTACAGAGTGCCGACATGTTCCCTTGGCCTGCACAATCACCAGATCAGACTCCGATCGAGCTCATACCGGACATCAGCGGACGACAGGTCCGTCGTCATCCAAAAACAGCATTTACCGTCCCTGTGTTGACTGACCAAGTGCAATAGGCATGGCACTTCATCGCACAAACTGACCCGTGCAATACAAGCAATCACGTTTGCACGCTTGCATTCAAATTCTGGCGCTCACGCCTTTTTGTAGTGTACCAGCATTTCACATCTGGAATGGCTTATCTCACGCTTAGATAGACCTTTGATTTTGCAATCTTAATCACTTAAATACGTTACATAGACAAATGTATTCATTACTCTACATTAATTATTTTTCGATATTAGGAATTTTTTTCCGTCAGTGTATTCCGCTTTAACCTCATACTCGGGTACGAAAAGGCACACGTCGGGGAATTTCTAATGTGTAGAAAAGTTTACTCTGCCTCCCATTCGGAGGTAGTTAGACAAGTTTTTCCCTTCTTAAATGTTCACTTAACTATAATCCCAGAATTTTTGGGTGTGGTGATTGGTTAATGTTACAGACTATCACTATATTGCTTATACCTTTGTTTTAATATTGCTTCGTTTCTGAGATGTAATGATGAATCCTGATCTTATTGACACGACAGTGTAGCGTAAAAAATCCGTCGGATTTCACTGAAGTCGCTCCAGACAAAGGCTCACATGTCTATTGTACACCCTCAACATTCTCGTCAACTATCAAGCGGATACGTTCTTCTGCATATATATCAATACACAGAGGGGTCCAAAAAAATTTATCCACTGTTTAAAAGTCCATAAATTGCAAACTAACTGACGGAGTTGTCTTATTTTTGGTGAAAGAGTCCAACTTAAAGATATCACTATAGGTGTTCGAAATGATCACCATTAACATCCACACACAAACGATGCCGAACTGCAGCACGAACTACTGACTGCAACGTGTTCAGTTTGATATTTGCACATGAATGTACGATGGATTCTCGAAGTTCATCCAATGTGCGTGGCTTTTGTCGATAAACGACGTCCTTTAGTGTTCCCCACAGGTAAAAGTCCAGAGGAGTTAGGTGTGGGGAACGTGGTGGATACTCCACAGCACTTCTACTGCCTATTCGTCTTCCTGGTAAATTTTCGTCGAGATACGCCCTAACACGATTTTGGTAGCGGGCTGGGGCACCATCTTGTTGAAAGTAAACTCTTCCGTCTCCATACAAGTCTCGGACGGCAGGTAAAATGGATGTCTGAAGCTTCTCAAGGTACACGTCACCGGTAACTGTGCCGTCAAAGAAGAATGACCCAATCAAGCCCAGCTAAGACAACCCACAGCACACATTTACTCCTGGCAAATTCACGGCTTTGTCTACATGGACGTTCGGATTTTCGGCGGCCCAGTAGATGCAATGGTGGCGATTTACTATTCCATTGAGTTTGAACTGTGCCTCATCAGAACACACAATCATCTCTGCAAACTATTCATCATTGCGCACCATGTTAGTAAACCACTCGCAGTACTCCATTCTACGATCTGGGTCGTCCTCGTTCATTGCGTGTAGCAGTCGTGGGATGTAGCACTTCCACTTTGCTGTCTTCAAAATTCGCCGAACACTTGAGCGACTCACTCCAGTTTCACGGGCACACTGTCTCACACTGTGGTGAGCGAGTGAATTGTTGTAACACAAGACGGGAGTTAGCTGGACTTGTTACTGTTACAGGTCATCCAGATCTTTGTTTGCGTACATCTTTAACATAGCCTTCGGCTTTAAATTTGTCTCGAATGTGACGAATCGTTAAACGTGTCGGTGGCTCTGTTTGATACTGATTTCGCTATTGCGGTTGAACCTCATTAATGTTTTCGTATTTAAAATACCACTTCAAAACTGACTTCATTTCATCGAATGTAAGCCTTGCGCCAGCCATGTTTATTCGAGTAACTAGGTCCAACTAAGAACAAAACACTGACTATCTGGCGACTACCATTTGACAAAACGAAACAACGCAATACAAACTATTACACTACCAAAGATGAGACAACTCCGTCAATTAGTTTTCCAGTTATAGTCTTTTAAACAGTGGATACATTTCTTTGGACCCCTGTGTGACAACATTCGCTGATGACCTTGTGACTGAAGTGGCCCCTTTTGGGGTATTTTCACAGTGATTACACTCACAAATCTATTTATTGACATGAACAGTTTATGTTCACACACTTAGCTTCTGTGACCCATTAGCAGTTCGAAGCAAATAAGAAAAGTCTTTCATGAAAGTAAGGTAATAACTTCTTTGACAACTTAAAGTTCCTGGAAAACAAGTAAAACTTTACATGAGATTATCTTCTGAAAAGTTCTCTGGCAAACGAAAACGACTATCTTCTTAGACACCAACAACAGGCAGAAAATTAAAGTCCCATCTTACGAGCAGTACAAGGAGTCCCAGCTCCAGAGTTCACGTCCGGAGCAGCGGTCGTGATGCGCGGTGGTTCCGAGTGGCAAGGGCGAAGTTGTGTCCGGGTGGTGGCCTGGAGCTGATCTGCTTCTGATGGCAGAGACGGAACTCCTGTTGCTCGCCGGACAGGGGCAGTTATACTCTCGTGGCGGGTGACTATTGGTGTAGCGACGTGGACTGGCTGAGGAAAATGACGCGGCGGTTGCATCAAAAGGTCCGTAGGTGTGACGGCCTGCACTTGGGCGCGCCCTCGGAACTAGCCTGCGTTTTGCAGGCCTGGCGAAGTTCGACTGCCTTCGACCGGTGCGCCTGAGGAGTTGGAGCGATGACCCGCATAGCACCACTACGTTGCGGGTTCATGGCGTTTCAGGAGACCCTGGAAACAGGCCAGTTATCCTCAGTGAATGTGAATATCGATTACAGGATGTGTTGAATGGAACGAAAACCTAATAAGTACAGAATAATGATTGAGAGTAAAGGGTGAAAAGGAAAATAATTAGAAGTAACAGAAATGAGATTAGCGATAAACTTATCAAAATTGGGAACTCTGAAGTAGGTGAAGAGGATGAATTCTGCTACCTTGAAAGCAAAATAGTAAACGACGGACCAGACACGGAGGACATAAACAGTAGATTAGCACATGCAAACAGGGAATCCCTGGCCCATATAAGTCTGCTAGTAACAAACATCGACCTTAATCTGAGGAAGAAATTTCTATGATTTTGCGTTTCATGCACATCATTGTCTGATGATGAACTGTGGTCTGTGGAAGACTGGAAAAGAAGAGAATCGAAGAGTGTACGATGTGTGCCAAAGAAGGAGGTGAAAATTAGATAGATTGATGAGATAAGGAATGAGGACGTTCACAGCGACTTCGTGAAGGAATATGTGTTAAGACACGAAAAAGTAACTTCCATGGTACTAGAGGGAGCTGTACGTGGTAAAAATTGTAGGAGAAGAGAGAGTTTGGAATATCTCCGATAGGTAATGGAATGTAGTTAAATTAAATCGGGTGATGATGAGGGAATTAGATTAGGAAATGAGACACAAAGTAGTAAAGGAGTTTTGCTATTTAGGGAGTAAAATAACTGATGATGCTCGAAGTAGAGAGGATATAAAATGTAGACTGGCAATGGCAAGGTAATCGTTTCTGAAGAAGAGAAATTTGTTAACATCGAGTATAGATTTAAGTGTCAGGAAGTCGTTTCTGAAAGTATTTGTATGGAGTATGGAAGTGAAACATGGACGATAACTAGTTTGGACAAGAAGAGAATAGAATCTTTCGAAATCTGGTGCTACAGAAGAATGCTGAAGACAAGGTGGGTAGATCACGTAACTAATGAGGAGGTATTGAATAGGATTGGGGAGAAGAGAAGTTTGTGGCACAACTTAACTAGAAGAAGGGATCGGTTGGTAGGACATGTTTTGAGGCATCAAGGGATCACAAATTTAGCATTGGAGGGCAGCGTGGAGAGTAAAAATCGTAGAGGGAGACCAAGAGATGAATACACCAAGCAGATTCAGAAGGATGTAGGTTGCAGTAGGTACTGGGAGATGAAGAAGCTTGCACAGGATAGAGTAGCATGGAGAGCTGCATCAAACCAGCCTCAGGACTGAAGACCACAACAACAACAACAACAGGTGTTGAGGTCGGCATGAAGAGTTCGGCATAGGATAGGGATTCGTGGCGGAATATTTCCCGTCAAGCCGCTGTATCGATATGAAGCCTGAGATACTGCGGCCGGAAAGTAGACACTGTTTATCGTTTCTCCGCATATGGCACAAGCCGAGAGTGAAATGGGCGAGCCTAAATCACAATTCTGCGGTTAAATGCGCACACGCAGTCACATACAGCCACTTACACCATTAAATACAGTGCTGGAGTGTCGCTTGTTGCACAGTTCTTCTTAGATATTTGGAGTTGAAATGTGACAGATTTAGCTGCCAGTGTCTTTTTATCACTGTTTTAAATACTTTGTCAGAAACTTGATTAATATACTGAGGAGACTAAAGTGATGGGACAGCGAAACACACCCATACAGATGGAGGTAGCACAGCGCATACAAGGGATAAAAGGACGGTGCAATGGCGGAGCTGTTATTTGTACTCACGGGATTCGTGTGAAAAGGTATCCGACGTGATTATGGCCGATACGACGGGAATTAACAGATACCGAACGCTGAACGCAAGATGGAGCTAGACACGTGGAACATTTATTTCGTAAATCTTTGGGAAATTCATTGTTCCGAGATCCACAGTGTCAATACCGTGCCGAGAATACCAAATTTCAGCCATTATCTCACCACGGACAATGCAACAACTGACGGCCTTCACTTAACAACCGAAAGCAGCGACGTTCTGGTGGTGTTGTCACTGCTAATAGACAAACAGCACTACGAGAAATAACCGCAGAAATCAACGTGGGGCGTACGAAGAACGTATCCGTTAGGACAGTGCTGCGAACTTTGGCTTAGTGTGCTATGGCAGCAGACAACCGGCGCGAGTGCCTTTGCTAACAGCACGACATCGTCTGCAGCGCACCTCCTGGGCTCGTGACCATATCGGTTGGACCCTAGACGACTGGAAAACCGTGGCCAGATCAGATGGTGCCCGATTTCAGTAAGGGCTAACGGTAGGGTTCGAGTGTGGTGCAGATCCCACGAATCCGTAGACTCAGATTGTCAACAAGGCACTGTGCAAGCTCGTGGTGACTCCATAATGGTGTGGGCTGTGTTTACATGGAATGTACAGGGTCCTCGAATCCAACTGAAACTATCATTGAAATGGTTATGTTCGGCTACCTGGAGACCATCTACAGCCATTCATGGACTTCATGTTCCGAAACAACGATGGAGTTTTTATAGATGACAGTGCTCCATGTTACCTGTCACAGCTGTTCGCGATTGACTTGAGGAACATCCTGGACAATGCGAACGAATGATTTGGCCACCCAGATCGACCAACATGAATCCCATCTAATACTTGTGGGATATAATCGAGGTGTTAGTCGTGCAGAAAATCGTGAACCGGCAAGACCTTCGCAATTATGACTCAGCATTTCTCCAATCGACTTCCAACGACTTGTTGAGTCCATGCCAGTTCGACTTGCTGCATTACTCCAGGAGAAAGGAGGTCCAGCAGTATGTTACGAGGTATCCCATGACATTTGTCACCTCACTGTATGTATTCGTGATGGAAGCCGAAGACAAGTGTTTTCGAAAAGTCCAAAATGTTCACTGCTACTGCAATGGGGTTCTCTACGATTTCGTTAAACCTCCTCAGTTAGATAGCAACTAAAGTATCGTCAACAATTACACTCTTTTAAGAAAAATTTAGCAGTTTAAGTAGGTATCCCATATCAGGCTTCCCATCACGATCCCGACCTTATGTCCAGTATCTTTCGGATTTTTTGTATAATTGTTCCAAACAAAATAATACTCATCAGTTAAAAGAATTCTTCTCGAACTCACTGCTTGCACTCGGTGTTTTTGTGCATTG
The DNA here is from genome assembly GCF_021461385.2 of Schistocerca piceifrons. Taxonomy (NCBI): domain Eukaryota; kingdom Metazoa; phylum Arthropoda; class Insecta; order Orthoptera; family Acrididae; genus Schistocerca; species Schistocerca piceifrons. The sequence goes on from NC_060144.1 coordinate 127,105,877, forward strand.
ATCTCAATGCACGACTTAATTCTGGGAGCTACGCCAAATGTAAAAATTCGATGAACGTTTTTTAAAATCAGATTGCGTTGTAAACATTGTTTCAAATTTCTGTAAACAGTAACATAGTTTTTGCTATCGTGTAAGGACAAAAATAATTACTTTGAGCGCTTGGTATCGGATGGTGGTGGCATTTTTACCAGACTTAATGGCGAATCTGAATGGAGATAGTAAATACTGTCGGGGTATTTGAAATCCACTTCTACACTTTTGACATGGAAAACATATTAGACGATTGCAAAACAGCAATCGTCTAGTATGTTTTCCGCGTCAAAAGTTTCAACATTCTCTGGAGGAAGCCATTGAAATTAGGCATTGGAAACTACTGCAATATCGCCCGGCTGCATAGACTATTCACAACAAAATAAACTATGTAAAATTCGTGAAGTTTTTCATGGTAATTCTGCTGTTAGTAATGGCAAGTTTCTAAGATCAATGGATAATACGGCCTCTGATGCCACACTCAGAATTGTTCTAAACACGTAATAAGCTGCAATTACGCTGTAGTAATTTTCAGTAATGCATCATTCGCCAAACCAGGCGAAATAAAGTCATGAACAACAGCCAGTATATGTGTTTTAAGACACAGACCACAAAAATTTTCGAATACGTCGGCAAGCTGTAGAAAATTAATTTACAAATATAAAGTAGAATGCTCTCCTCGTGTTTTACACTTGAATACTTTCCAGACACTCTTTGGTACACGGCTTCTATTTCAGTTTTGCCTACTAGGTAAACTTTTAAACTTTTCCATTTGAGGTAAGTGGTCTTGTAGTAGAAATGATTCATTGCTTATATATGCATATGGAAAAATGTGCTTCTGGTTAACTAAATCAATGTCAGCGCCATTGGAAAAATATATCCTCATTATTTGAGATGATGCGATTTGAGGTGAGATGCATAGCAGCTCAAAAAATTTAGAGAATCGGTATGTCAGAAATTTATGTTACATCTCTTAATTATTGAAATATCCTTAGAAAATGACTTATATTATTCCATATTAGATGATATCGGAGTAACGCGACCGAAATTTAGCTTAAATTCTTTATCACAATCTGTTGTCTTTTGTCCATATAGTTCGTGAGAACTATCTGTTGTAATTTCTAAGAATGTGGAATATGAAGGGGACGGTATAATAAGGGCTGTAGTCCGCACTGAGCACCGCCTGAGGATATAATGGTGAAACGACAGCGGTCTCATATGTCTTATATCACCTTCCTTAAACACTACCTGGCAAATATGGCAAATCTCAGCTGAACGAAACGCTGATTTTTCCTCAGAGCTCAATTTCAAATTTTTATTTTGTAATAAATACCCATTTATAGTCCCAGAAACTGCATATAGCTGAACAGTGAACGGTTTCATGCCTCTGCAAAATTCAAACTCACAGAATCCCTCGTATAGCCGCAGTGTATGTAGCAGTCTTTGCTGAGGGGCGCATCCACATGTAGCTCATTGGAATATGAGTCAGAGTCAGTGCTATCACTAGAACTAGCAACTGGCTCTAACACGTATTCCACATCAGCATAAATTACGAAATGTAACTTCATTTAGTTAATGGAATTGATACACTTTTCAAGCACGTTGTCGCCGTTAGGGAATATATTATAGACTGGTTTAAACTGTTTACAGTCAAGTGAATGTGTAACTAGCTTATCTTGGAAACAAAAATAGCTCAGTAATTGCTCACATACTACAATATTTATCAGAAAGAGTAATGCTACAGAGTACGAAAGCTGACTAGACTTTTATGCAATAGAGATGACACATATCTGCATCAGCAACCTGCAACATTCATTGATTTAAATGTTTCTCGTAAACGTGTTTTTTGATATGTAGCAGTACAATTCTAAATTATTTCTCATGTCACTAGTCGTCTACAACCATTCATTTACAATCAGAATACTGGATACTGTTGATGTTAACAGAGATGCCTTCATTTTGTTTTCGGAAAATGTGAACTTGTTTCAGCTCTGTAGGAAACGGTACGTTTGTGAAGATTAATTTGTTTACTTGGAGCCAATTTAGACACACGCTGTGCATGCTTATTTGCTGGCTATGAGCCCATCAGAGTTAACCACTTCAAACAGACTTTTACTTTGACTGAATGTTTATTACTGCAGTTTTATTTGCAATTACTTTGGGTAACTTCGTATACAGTCCTGATTTAAACTCTTTATTTGCATTGGCATGTTCATTGACATTAACATGCAGCTGAACTCTTACCTTCGACACCCAGCTGAAATCTCTCTTCAAATTATAATTCATTTAAGATGGCATTAGACTCGAATTCTTGATATTAGGATATCTTTGTTTTAAGAGGAAATTGCGGACTAGTGAAAAACTCATTTCAAGAGGTTAGTTAATTAGATGAACGCCGTCCGCAAACACTTAAAAACAGTTATTCAGGAAATGCTTAGGTTCTTTAAAACCACTAACGTACTTGTACGTATTCGACCTCTAAATGCCGATCCAACTGAATCGTATTGAAGATCGTCAAATTTAATGGGTTTTGGTACCAGTTCACAGTAATGCGACAGTTTCAGAGTTGATGACGAGAATAAACTTTTTTGTTGGTGGTCTTCTTCATCATTGATAAGGTAAAAGCTGTAGCTTTTCAGTCTTTCCCGACGGAGCTGTTGCAAATACATTTCTTGCGTTTGCCGCCTGATCGTATTGTATAAATCCCACAATATTTCCAGAACCTTTCTTCCATTTACATCATTGCTTGTTCAATGTATTGCTTGTACAGTAGGACGAAAGACTACATTCCTGTCTTATAATCTTTTTAACCCGAACACTTCGTTCTTGGTCTTCCACTTTTATTATTCCCTCTTGGCTCTTGTATATGTTGTATATTACACGTCTCTCCTACAGCTTACCCCTATTTTCCTCAGAATTACGCACGCCTTGCACCAGCTGACATTGTCGAACGATTTTTCCAGGTCGACAAATCCTGTGAACTTGTCCTGGGTTTTCTTTAGTCTTACTTCCATTATCAACCGCAACGTCAGAACTGCCTCTCTGGTGCCTTTATCTTTCCTAAAGCAAAACTAATCGTCATGTAAAATATCTTCAATTTTCTTTTCCATTCCTCTGTATATTATTCTTGTTAGCAGCTTGGATGCATGAGCTTTTAAGCTGATTGTGCGATAATTCTCGCACTTGGCAGCTATTGCACTCTTCGGAATTGTGTGGATGACATTTTTCCGAAAGTCACATGGTATATCACCAGAAGCATTCTATACACCAAAATAGTCTTTTGTTGTCACTTTCAAAAATAATTTTTGATATTGTGATGGAATGTTATCTGTCCCTTTTGCCTTATTTGATCTTAAGTCTTCTAAAGATCTTTTAAATTCTGATTCTAACACTGGATCCCCTGTGTGTTCTAAATCGACTCCTGTTTTGTCTTCTATCACATCAGACAAATCTTCCCCCTCATAGAAGCCTTCAGTGCACTCTTCCCACCCATCCGCTTTCTCCTTTGCATTTAACAGTCGAATCCCCGTTGCACTCTTAAAGTTACTACCCTTGCTTTTAATTTCACCGAAGGTTGTTTCCACTTCCTATATGCTAATTCAGTCCTTCCGACAGTCATTTCTTTTTTTAAGTCTGCACATTTTTCATTTAGCTATTTCGTCTTGGCTTCCTTCACTTTCTGCTTATTACATTACCCAGTGACTTATATTCCTGTATTCCTGAATTTCCCCGAACATTTTTGTATTTCCTTCTTTCATCGATCAGCTGAAGTATTTCTTCTGTTACCCACGGTTTCTTCGCGGTTACCTTCTTTGTGCCTATGTTTCTCTTTCCAAATTCTGTGTTTGCCCTTTTTATAGATGTCAATTCCTCAAACTGCACTGCTTACTGAGCTATTTCTTACTGCAGTATCTATAACCTTAGAGACCTTCAAGCGTATCTGTTCATTCCTTTGTACTTTCCCATCGCTCTTCTTTGCGTATCGATTCTTCCTGACTAATCTCTTAAACATCACCATTCTCTTCATCTCTACTACATGGTTATCCAGTTTGAAAACACCCTGTGGAATGCTGTTCATGAATAGTAGCAGAACAGGTCGAATCACCAGACTGATGTACACATTTGCGGTCAATGTGCATGGAATAACAACGAGAATGCTCTGCTGTCAAACGAAGTCGTACCACAGACCATAACTCTAGGGGTAAGTTCAGCATGTCTAGCACACAGACAGGTAGATTACTGACGCTCAACTGATCTTCTTCTAATGAATACACGGGCAACACTGGTACAGAAGCAGAACGGGCTTTTATCAGATAACACAACAAATCTCCACGCTGCCCTCCAATGAGCTCTCGTTTGACGCCAACGAAGTCGCAAATGGCAACGGTTTGGGGTCGGTGGAATGCACGTTACAGGGCCTCTTGCTCCAGGCAGTCCTTGAAGTAACCGATTTGTAACAGTTTGTTGTGCCAGTGTGTAGTTGCAGTACGATGCGCCAGGGCCATACACCGAATTCGATGGTCTTCTCACTCGTTAGTACCACGTGGCCGTCCGGAGGCCAGTCTTTTTCCGGCTGAATATTCTCGTGATCACCACTGCCAGCAGTCATGTATGGTAGCTAAATTCCTACCAAGTCTTCCTGCAATATCGCAGAAGGGCCGTCCAGCTTCTGGTAGTCCTATCACACGAACTCACTGAAACTCAGTGAGGTGCTGATAATGACATCTTCGTCGCCTTGAAGGCATTCTTGACTAACGTCAATTCACCATGATCTGTCTCAAAGGTAACTGACGTTCACGGTGGCTACAACGTAGATTGAAAGCATATCTGATTAGTATCCTCATAGTTTCGCTACTAGCGCCTCTCGTATGTGATTGGCGCCAAACACCGAACAATCTAACCTCTAGAGAAGAAGTCATGAAAATAGAGTCAACAATAAAAGAACACATCCTAACTCGACAAGAAAATTACCACATACGAACAACCATATCTGAAAAGAAAACCCTGTTGAATGATCAAATATGCCTGGCAAACAACTTACTGTTTACATTAAGATATTAAATAATAGATTAACAGTCCAACAGTATTAGTCTACCATAAAAATAATACTCAATCCCTTTCTGCACATTTCTCAGTGAACCCCAACACAAGAGATGTAAATAAAAAGTCATATCAGCTGAACATCGAAACTTACAATCACTTTCAGACTGCTATTACATTCAGATTCCTACAACTGGTCCTGACTAATTCCCGCCCTCCCCCCACCCCCCTCCCACACACATTGATATAAGGAGAACAGAAATAAACAAGCGTTAGTTTTCACCATATATTTAGTTAGGTTGGCAACTTGTAAACAAACAAACCAAATAGAAAGAGACGTAAAGAGAATACAGAGCACTTACGACTTTAAATCACAGTTTTCGGTTAGATATCTGCAACTAGTGACAGAAAACTAATATTGCTCCACAGCAGTTAGCGCAAAGAACATGAAAATTGTGAAGATAGAAATTCGTTACGTGGAAACGTGCTTATGTTTCGCAAATGACGTTATAGTGTGACCTCCAGCATGTGACCAGATGAGAGAAAACGCAAATTCCAGCCAAAAACTCGAATAACGCTAAGTGATCACTTATTTACGTTAAAAAAAATCAAGACGTTAACCGTTTTATAGTCTACAAATATCGCGTATCATAACAAAACTGCATCATTCTAAATGGCTGAAAGTAAAAGGTGAAATCAGTCTGGAACAAATGAAATACATTCTGTGAAGTCATTGGTAATTACGCATATAACATTTTTTTTCGTGATTTTCTTTAGATTTCTATTCTTTTTCTTTTGTTCGTATGGGTATTTCTAATTGTGATTATGTAACATTCTACTGTGGTTTTTAAATGTAAAGATGTAATTGCGGTTATTTCGTTTGCCAATGGATAAATATGTTTCTTGCTTGGTACCTGTGGTAAAGTTTGTAAAGTTCTCTTTTGGAATATTATTAATTGTAAAAAATGCAGTCAATAGCATTTATAAAGATTTATGTAATTCACGAAACGATATAACATCTATAGACAGGGGACAGCAATAGTGATATCGATAGTCGAAAGGTGGTTGTGTAGTAAAGGGGATGGTGGATGGTGTGTCTGTGAAGCGTGCGCGGAAAAATAGTACTGTGTTTTATGAAAAAGCATACGTAATTGTATGGAAAGTGATACCGAACTATCAGATTGTTAATTCTCTTTACCACTGCGGTATGTAATGCCATCGCCAGCGAACTTTAAGAGCAAATAAACCAGACTGTGAGAGTGCCACTAACATTACTTTGTTGTGGCCGATACGAACTGTGCTTTTATGCGAATGAACTTTCTGGTATTGGTTTTGGATGGTGGAGCTATTGTATATCACATTCAATCAAGCCGTGAAAGTGAAGACTGTAATTAACTGTGCAATATAAATGACTTTCAGTGACGTTGTTGAAGTTTGAAATGCGAGAACAGAGTAGACATTGTTTACGGTGTGCTTCACACATAAGAACAATTCTATGAACTGTGTATTTGTGGCTAAGACTATATGAATGTGACGAACTGTGTAATTATGGACGATAGCGTCACGGACAGTGCATAAAGTGTAAAACCGAGCGATGTCTACGTAATGTACTTTGAAAGAGAGGACATGTCAACAACGTTCGTATACTGGCGTCTTGTGGTTTGTTAATCACCACGGGGTTAATGATACAGCTGTGCCGGAACTTTATTTGCGTTTCGCCGGAGAAGATTAACCAGCGGAACTGCCTGTATCCTGCTCTCATCATCGTAACCCGCCGACATCGTGCTGCCCAACGCAACATTTCGTATGCAACAAAAAGTTAAGAGATTTCGCCGAACGCTAACCCCTGACCTAGAAACTTTCTTTCTCTATTAAAAGTATAAGAATTACAGACTCTATTTAAATAAATTCTTTGTTTAGTTTATGTTTGCTTTCTGCTAACGAAAATAAAATTAGAATTAGTGAATTAAAAGTTGACTGGTAGTCATTGTTGAAACACCAGTAAATATAAACTTCTTCCTCTCATTAGAACAAATTCTCCTTGCATGTCAAAATTATTGCAGTTAATTTATGTAGTTCTACGTATTCTTATGAGACTAGATATATGACAGTGACTAATAAGAGTATTTTGTCACGAAATATATCTTCGTGCGAAAATTACGGTGACCGCCATAATTGCTTGCGTTCTGACCAATAAAGTAAAAGCTGCTATTCCCGTATTGGTGCATTTCCTGACGTGCGCGGGAATTATAAATGCCAGCTGTCAAATCACGTAGGGACTGTTTACCCAGTAATAAAAGTTTTTAATATTGTATTGCTACGAGTCGTAGTATTAAGAGACACTGGTTATACTCAAAAGTGGGTAGATGTATGGTGAAACCCCCCCAGTGTTCATGCGATTATTAACAGTATTGTGTGTGATTTACGAAATTTTGTCACTTTTTCTAATTCCTTTCAGATATTGTCTTAGATGTCTTTGAAGTTTCGGAGAATATATACATAATTTTGACGGTTCAGGTTAGTTTCAGAGAAGTTTCTCGTGAATATTAGAGTTTCAGTTCATAAACAAAGTGGGATCGTGACCAATTGAGAAGTATAACAAAGAGTGTGGTTTTCTAACTTGGATGACTTCACAGTTCAGATTTTAATAATTATTTTTCCTGTGGGTTGAGGTCATCACAATTCCAACAAGAAAAGGGCGGATTTTATTAAAAAATTAACGGAAGTGAAGTCTGGAAACGGCTGAAGTTACGTCTATAGATGTGAAAGCGTTGCAACCAAAGTATTACGTCAAGCAGCACTAGTGTGCCACAATATCACTGTAATTCTCAAAGTTCGCAGCAGGAGAACGGCCTACGGAGCGTATCCTCAAATACAAGCGTCTATAAGCAGTCTCGGACAAGTGCCGAGAAGTAGGAAACACCACGTTTTGAACTTTTCACGCTAAGGCGCGACTCTGACGGCGATCCTGCTACTGGTCGGCTCACTATACTTCAGAAGTATCTCGCATAATACGTTTGGGCGTACGACCCGCGATTAGTTCCAAACAAACCCACGAAAGAAGTTCGTGGGAGTGAGAGCGAACGAAGCACTCCCGTTGTGGTCCGCACGGGATGCGTTTTATACTCTGCTGTCATGGGTTTCAGCAGTTATGGACATTTCGTGCAGTGCTAATGACATACGATCAGTGCTTATCATCTGCAGTGATAGAAAAGTCTCAGGAATATTAAGAGACCCCCATACGTTTAGCCGCGCCGGATAGTTGCGCGGTCTTGGGCGTCTTGTCATGGTCCGTACCGCTCCCCCGTCGGAGGTTCGAGTCCTCCCTCGGACATGGGTGTGTATGTTGTCCAGAGTCTAAGTTAGCTTAAGTTAGATTAAGTAGTGTTTAGGCTTAGGGACCGATGATCTCTGCAGTTTGGTCCCATAACACCTTACCACAAATTCAAAATTCCCGTACGTTTAATATGAATATAATGACCATCTGAGAGCGAATGTTGTCGTATTGCCAATACTAGGAATATTAATGGTCAATAATGGTGCCTACCAATATATGCTCAGTATTACTAACACGTACTTATAGAAAGAGGAAGAGTATTACGACTTTGATAATACGGAATTATGTTGTTTGCTGTTTTTCCAGTTTGGATTCTGTATAATACAGCTGATATATTCTACGTTCAAGCGATTTAGACCTTTAAACTTTTTAAAATTCAAGAAAATGGTGGCTTGATTTATTTAGTGTTACAAAAGTAATCAGCCTAAACAATACGCCATCAAAATTATTTTTGCACAAATATTTTTAAAAATGCTTGCTAAGAATATTTGTGGATATTAACACACAAAATTTCAAAGAATTGAATCACCTGCATGCCAACAAACATCACAATTGTTTGTCGACTAGGGTTGCCTATCTATCTTATTGCCATATTTTGTGTTTCTCTTGTTTCTCATATTAACAACAAAAAATAATTCTTGTCGTTGTGTATGCGTTAGAACACAGGAAGTGGTTAACTGAATATAACGAATTAGCTGCAACCATTTGCTTTTATAGGCGTCTATTTTTCTATGATGGGAGCTTGAGAGTTGCATGTCACCTCATCTTCACATGTTTACATTTATTTAAATATTGTGAATGTTGTTTCTTTACTAACAGCGTTGCAGAATTTTGCAGCATATGTTTTTAAGACAGTTAGCCCTTATAACACGTCGCAAGTAAGTAAGATACGCTCTGATGTGTATATAAATCTAAACATCTGAAGACGGGGTGAACATAAAATGAATGTGATCTCAAAAATGCTTCTTTTGAGATGTAATTTCTGGCAGTAGTGCAAAGGTGGCCAGGATTTCAGCTCATAGGCAGTGTCCGGCTAAGAGTGCCAAAGCTGTTAGCGTCCCAGCACATTACCCCAACGCCACGTCATGCTTCCTGAGTGCGAGCAAGAGGAAGAGGGGAAAAATGCAAACGCGCCGTATTTAAATGGCAGTGCAGTAGCACTGAATACGACTTGGATTTACATTTCACATTTCTGAACAACGTCGATAAACAAAACAAGTTTTTAGTATTATTTAATTATTTTTTGCGCACTGAGACATGATACAATTTTTTACTGCTACACACTGTCGACATACGGGAAGATAAAGACAATGTCACGGAATTTCGCGCTCAAATTGCCAAGTAATCTGACTTATTTAGCTTCATAATGGAAAAAGGATCTTTCACACAAATATGTCGATGGAAATATTCTAGGACTTTTGCAACCCCGTTATGGAGAGCTGGAAAATCTACCTGAGAAAAGCAATGTAGACGCCCTGGACAGCTGATTTTTAATTAAAACTGGAAATTCCTTTCTGGTTAGTCAGTTACATCTGCACATGCGCAGGGGGCGCTATCAACTGAACCGGTCTTGAAAATAATTCGAAAACGGATGTAAGAGTGACATTGTCCTAAAAACAGGTATAAAATTATAGCTGTAATTCTTTCAAGGCCACAGTGAATTCTTCAAACCTTGAGTTTCCTTTAACAGCAATGAGCTTATGGAATTGGACTGTATTTGTCAGAATGTGTCCTTCAACAACACAATTTTGTTTTCAAATACATCCCAATTAAACCAGAAAGAAGCTACAGTGCAGTGTCTTACATCGGACACTGAAAACTCAAGTCCACCTAAAATGTGAGGTCTGCAATCCGCCTGGACCTACTAATTTCCGTTCCTGCACTCCTTTTTGCTTGATAAATTCAACAGCGAGTTTTAAATCGAAAAATATTCCCAAGCATGCCCCTTGACTTGAGCAACGCGTTTTGCAGTAATAAATGAAGTCTCCATAGTCTTCGTTCAGTTTCATCGAAAACTGTTGCAACTGACAAAATAATAATGCTATTAGCACTAACGTTCATATCATCTGTTTCTCCGAGTGTTCAATGCCTATGAATTTAGCAAAAATTGGTTCTTCTGTGTACAGAACAATGAATTCCGCCTGTTGATCGTTGTAGTTTTTTGCTCTTCCATTGTCAACTAAATCTTTAAATCTATCAGCACAGTTAAGAGCTGGTTTCTCAGGATGTGGCATGATAAGGTTACGATTGTGGACGGGGCCGTAATCAGTTACTCTCGGTTGCACAACAAACACATAAACTTTATTTAAAGAAATTAAAATTTTAAGACAATCCTTAAAAAACACAATTGACTGTATAACGGTTGAAGGCCTGAATTAGAAGTTAGGAAGACAGTTCCATACAGCACTTTTAAAATAAATCCCTTTCTTTTAAAACCAGTTTGCTTAAAAAACTTACTGTAACACGGCTGAAGGCCTTAGCACCAAAGAAGGGAATTATTGGTCGGCTGAAGGCCACATCAACATTAATTAGAAAATTACAAATATTCTTAAAACAAACATCACAATCTAAGGAATCAGGACAAACGGTTCTCAGCAAGTGTTCCATGGGTCGGCCTGGGAAGGTAACTTAAACATTAGGTAAGGTGAGACAGGCAGCCTGGAGTTGATCTCACGTAACATGATGGCAACTCAAACTAGGGGTAGATTAAACGCCGACCGACTGACTAACCAATCCGCCAAAGTCCGAGCACCGGTACAACGATGGAATATTTTTAGGCAAGGGCGAAGAGACAGACAGCACTGCGTCTTCAGAAAACACCCAAGGCCGAAGGAAACACTAGAACCAAGGTAGACCTCCAAAAAAAAAAAATGCACAGTACAATACAAGAGGCTGTCGAATTACACGCCGTGTCGGACAGCATCAACGCGACGAGGAAATGTACACTGCCGGAAAAGTACGCTAACCTCTGGGGCAGGTAACTGGGGTGTTAGCTGCCACAAGGCAGAGAATACCGCTGGTTGCTCTTCACTAATAAGAATAATACTAAATTCAATGCTGAGTAAAAATAGAGAACGACGGCTGCATTGTTTCACTGCCTTGAAACACTTCACTCGTTGCCGCCAGGCTCAGCGGCCCTGGGAGCTACAACCGCCGAGCAAAGGCGAGATCTCAGAATAGTCGAGGTTGCATTCGCTGTTAACTCTGCACTCAAACGCCCAGTGTTCGGTGTGCAACCAAGTCGTTGCTCTCGCAACTACCCCTGCTCGATCAGGCAGCGGCAGCACGCCACCCGAGTCCCCGGCTTGCCTGCGCGCTGCACGGACCCGCTCGCTGCTGCGCCCCAACTAAATTGATCTCCGTTCGCAACTCCCCACCAAATCCAGTACGCATACAACATTAAAATAACTGCTTATTCGAAACCACAAGATACACACTGATCCCGGCAAACAATTCCACCAACAACTCACAATACTAAAACCAGTCACTGTGAAACAGCACGGGCGAATTATAAGTAGGCACAAACACAGAGAAGCCAGAAGCGGTCGGAATACCAAATGCACGTCGTCCGCTATGACAACCGACTGAACGACCAACCAACGGTCATCCCCACTCAAGTCAGGCGTGGGAAGGATCCCACTAAAAATCATATACTGTCAACTTATTGCCATGAGATCACTTCGACAAGTGGACACACACCAACACACACACACACACACACACACATACACACACACACACACACACACAGGTGAAAGTTGCACTACTCGAATATCACGGTCCATTCAACTAAAATTCGCTGAACCCGGTCCTTGACGTCGTCGTGCACTTTCGCTACCACATCCTTCACTCGGACAGAGCATGTGAGTCGCCAGCGGTCGGGGGAGTACTGACTGTCCGGACCTCACTGCTGCTCCGTACCCACTCGCCTAGCTAGACACACGACGACCTGGAAATACTAGAGGCCGCTCCAAAGATGTTACCACAGTACGCGCTATCGACAATCGCTGCTGCTGCCACTTACGGACAGACAAGGCGAGCAAACGTAGTGGCGTCAGTGAACACGCTAAGAAAACGAGACGCCACCATCGCTATTACAAGATGCCAAGCTATGAACGTCATCAACGCGAGCCGGACACGGCTCAATAGTTTTGTAACGTCGTTTCATATTGAACATTTAGTAACTGTGCTTATGTGAAATGAGAATTCTCATCCCTCTTTTCTGTCATTCCCATTCACTTTAAAAAATTGTGATGGTAGATCGCTAGATTGCCTCTTTTTGTGCAAACAGCCACAGGATCTGTGAACGTCCTTCATCCCGTGCACAAATAGCGAAGGGTAAACAGCACAGATTTATCAAAACTAGACATGATTGTCTTAATGCGAATTCCGCGATCGTTCATTAAATAAAAATATGGGGTTTCAGTTTTTGATCGCTATTCTTTATCTTCAATTACCGGTTCCGGGCTAGCTGCCCATCTTCAGATCTGTTAGACAAAGTTAAAAATATAATTAACAAGAGAGATACAATTAGTGATAGAAATATCTTAGTTTACAAAAAGAAATTTTTCGGAACGTATTAAAAGCCAACATACCATATATTGCAGTTACAGAGTAACTTGTCAATACAGAACAATCGTTTCGCTGTCATAACTAAAGTAAATTTTAATCTGTTAAAACCTTATGTTGCAGTTTTAGAGAAACCTGATTGGTAACAGTAAAAAGTGCCCTCTACCTATAACAATTGTGCATTGTTATTATTTCACCGTACATTAATGACGAATATTCTTTTTAATAAAACCACTTTTAAAGTAATAACGTATGAATAATCTTTCTTTTGAGTGGACCATGAAACGAAAAAATTTGCACTAATTTAAAATTTATTTATAAAGAAACATAAAATATAATTAAAATGTAGATATTCTTTCGAAAATGTGCGTTTCCTCTTCTTTGTTTTGATTGGTGGTGGAGAGGATTTCCCTACGTCATATACGTTCTGATGTTATGACAGCGAACAGATTGTTCTGTACTGACAAGTTACTCTGTAACTGCAATTTATGGTATGTTGGCATTTAATACGTTCCAAAATATTTCTTTTTGTTAACTAAGATATATCTAATTGTATCTCTCTTGTTAATGATATTTTTAACTTTGTCTAACAAATCTGAAGATGGGCAGCTAGCCCGAAACCGGTAATTGAAAATAAAGAATAGCGATCAAAGACCGAAACGCCATATTTTTATTTAAACAGCACTGACACCACGATTCCATCGAACTTGGAGAGCTGAGCCAACCGAAAAATGCCGTAGCGCAATGTTAAATGAAATTTCACACTGTTCCGAGCATTTCCGAAGTGCAACGAGCAAAGCCGAGTGACATTCCAGGTCTTGGCCGGCTCACTCTGGACACACGAAGTTTTGCACATCGTGGCCGGCCCGGTGGTTACCGCAGGGTTTCCCATTCCCGTCCTAGACTCAAACCTGCACTTTACCAATCAAAAACTTTAGTATAGTTAAGCTTCAAATGGCTCTAAGCACTATGGGACTTAACTTCTGAGGTCATCAGTCCCCTAGAACTCAGAACTACTTAAATCTCACTAGCCTAAGGACATCACACACAACCATGCTCGAGGCAAGATTCGAACCTGCGACCGTAGCGGTCGCGCGGTTCCAGACTGTAGCGCCTAGAACCGCTCGGCCACCCCGGCCAGCTATGCAGCTCAAGTACAGAACGTGTTTGCAACAGTTTAGTGACTCAGAACTCACGATAAATGAATTATTTCAAAGATACCCTTATAATGAACGGCATTCAATGTGACTTGACGTAATTGGTGATGCGAGTGAAGTACGATGCGTGCGAGAGTGTCTCCCGACAGGTGCTGGGCAGCAGCCGCCGTTTAGCCGGCCGGCCGCGCCGCTAAGCGAGCCACGCTGTCGCCATAACGCCGGCCGACGGCCAGCGGCGCGCAAAGTGGATGAATATTCATGCGCCCCCGCCGCCCCCGCCGCCCCCGCCGCCCCCCGCCCCAGTCCCTGCCCACCCCCACCCACCCCCGCCACATGCCGCGGTGCGCTGCGCCTCGCGGGAACGCTCCGCTCTGCGCCGTTCTGCTCCGTGATGACACCAATTATGAAACATTTGTTGAATTGATAAGAGTCCGCCGGCGCTGCTACCTGTTCGCCGCGCATGTACGCAGCACTGTGGGGTGTGGTTCGCTGAAGAGATGCACCACTACAACTCTCTTCTCTCTCCTGTTTATGTGCTACCTGGCAGTGGCGCTCGTGAAACTCAAGTATAGCAATTATATGATCGATATTTGAAGTGAAATCACGGTGTAAAAAAGTAATCATTGATTGACTCATCCGGGAAATTCTGAAGTGTATTAAATGCAAACGTCTAAAGATGGGGCAAACATAAAATGAATGTACGATTCTTTGTTGGCATGACTTGTCGCGAAAGGGTTATCACTCATATCGGTAATTGCATTGTGCAGCGGTTTGATATTTTCCTGGTTTTCTCACTCATCCCAGACCTTCATTTAGTTTCTGTAGTTGACGAGGATGAAGCGTGAGAGGCTGTTGAACGTCAATAACACTCCAAAAGAAATGCACACTATTTTTATAAAATTCTGCATGTGTGAAAGTCTTACAGTGTATAGATACATCCTTCCCGCTTGTTTTCAAACTTAGTTCAACCTGTTCCCGTGAGTGGCGCCGTCACAGCATGTCTTCAAGATGGCTGCTACACTTGACGTTCGTCAGAAGCAACGTGCTGTCATAGACTTCCTGTGCTGAGAAAACGAGACAGTGGGAAACATCCACAAGAGGTTAAAAAAGGTGTATGGAGATGCTGCTGTCAATCGCAGTACAGTTAGTCGTTGGTTAAGCAGGTTACGCGATGAAAGCGGATACGGCACCCTTGAGGATTGTCTTCGCAGCGGTAGGCCTCGTATTGCACACACTCCAGACAATGTGCAGAGAGTTTGCTCACAGACGGATCACAGTGAACGAACTGTTACGTTATGTTGGGATAGGGGAGGTAAGTGTTTGCAGAATACTGAAAGTGTTGGCGTTGAAAAAGTTTTGTGCCAGGGTTCCCAGGATGTTGACAGTGGCTCACAAATAAACAAGAAAAACGGTATACAGCGAACTTTTGGAACAGTACGAGAAATGTGGAGATGAATTTCTTGGAAGAATTGTGACAGGTGATGAAACATGGCTCCATCATTTTTCGCCAGAGACGAAGAGGCAATCAGTGGAGTGGCATCATGAAAATTCACCCAAGAAATAAGAAATTCAAAACCACACCTTCTGCTGGAAAAGTTGAAGCTACGATGTTTTTCAATTCCGAAGGACTCTTGCTTGTGGACATCATGCCAAGTGTAACCACCATACGTTCTGATGCATATGTGACGACACTGAAGAAACTTCAAGCTTGACTGAGTCGTGTTCGACCACATCGGCAAAAGCAGGATGTTTTGCTGTTGCACGACAATTCACGTCCATATGTCAGTCAAAATACCATGGAAGGGATCACAAAACTCGGATGGACAACACTGAAACATCCACCTTACAGTCCTGACCTGGCTCCATGTGACTGTAGTCTCTTTGGGAAACTGAAAGACTTGATGATGATGGCTCCCTTGTGCACGCTGCCAAACAGTGGCTCCAGCAGGTTGGTCCAGAATTTTACCGTGCGGGTACACAGGCGCTGGCTCCAAGATGGCGTAAGGCAGTTGAGAGGGATGGAAATTATGTGGAGAAATGAAAATATTATTCTTAAAGGCTGTATCTACACACTGTAAAACTTTCAAACATGTAGAATAAAAGATGGATTTAAAAAAAAATAGTGTGCATTTCTTTTGCAGTGACCCTCGTACATATTGACATTAATGAACAATTCTTTTATGTGAGCCTACTATTTCCACGAGTTTATATGAGTACGTGTACACATACACGTGAAGAAGAAGTACCACACTTGGCGGCATTTCCTCAACGTAATTGAAAAGAAAAGTATATGCAGCAAAACATAGTCATGCCAGTAGGTTTAATAGAAATCCGATTTAAAAAACGAGACTCTGGCAATGCTGTGACTGCGTGCAGCGTGGCCAAGAACAGGTAGCACGTACTCTGCGCTGTGGCGGAGCTGCCCCATCAGCTCAGGAAGACGAGTCTACGCTGTGAGGAACTATGTGCAGAACTGTCGATGTTCCAATCATGTTCGCACCAAACATTTCTTTTTCAGTTAAAGCATCAAATTGTATCCAGTTTACACCTCTACTACGCGGTATCTTGTGTATTTATTTCTGATTCTGCTTCCTTTATCTAAACATTTCGATGTAACATGAACTTTTTACAGACATAAAACACCAGTTTATTTAGTCAATGACACAGATAAAGCCAATAGAAAATAACAGCGAATACAGTAATATCGTTTGTACCCATTGAGGTTAAAAATTCTGTACGTATGACTTCTAGGTTTACCTTCACACAGCTGACACATACTAGTTGTTGTTGCTGTGGTCTTCAGTCCTGAGACTGGTTTGATGCATCTCTCCATGCTGCTCTATCCTGTGCAAGCTTCTTCATCTCCCAGTACCTACTGCAACCTACATCCTTCTGAATCTGCTTAGTGTATTGATCTCTTGGTCTCCCTCTACGATTTTTACCCTCCACGCTGCCCTCCAATGCTAAATTTGTGATCTCTTGATGCCTCAAAACATGTCCTACCAACCAATCCCTTCTTCTAGTCAAGTTGTGCCACAAACTTCTCTTCTCCTCAATCCTATTCAATACCTCCTCATTAGTTACGTGATCTACCCACCTTATCTTCAGCATTCTTCTGTAGCACCACATTTCGAAAGCTTCTATTCTCTTCTTGTCCAAACTGGTTATCGTCCATGTTTCACTTCCATACATGGCTACACTCCATACAAATACTTTCAGAAACGACTTCCTGACACTTAAATCTATACTCGATATTAACAAATTTCTCTTCTTCAGAAACGCTTTCCTTGCCATTGCCAGTCTACATTTTATATCCTCTCTACTTCGACCATCATCAGTTATTTTACTCCCTAAATAGCAAAACTCCTTTACTACTTTAAGTGTCTCATTTCCTAATCTAATCCCCTCAGCATCACCCGATTTAATTTGACTACATTCCATTATCCTCGTTTTGCTTTTGTTGATGTTCATCTTATATCCTCCTTTCAAGACACTGTCCATTCCGTTCAACTGATCTTCCAAGTCCTTTGCTGTCTCTGACAGAATTACAGTGTCATCGGCGAACCTCAAAGTTTTTACTTCTTCTCCATAAATTTTAATACCTACTCCGAATTTTTCTTTTGTTTCCTTTACTGCTTGCTCAATATACAGATTGAATAACATCTGGGAGAGGCTACAACCCTGTCTCACTCCTTTCCCAACCACTGCTTCTCTTTCATGCCCCTCGACTCTTATAAGTGCCAACTGGTTTCTGTACAAATTGTAAATAGCCTTTCGCTCCCTGTATTTTACCCCTGCCACCTTCAGAATTTGAAAGAGAGTATTCCAGTTAACGTTGTCAAAAGCTTTCTCTAAGTCTACAAATGCTAGAAACGTAGGTTTGCCTTTTCTTAATCTTTCTTCTAAGATAAGTCGTAAGGTTAGTATTGCCTCACGTGTTCCAACATTTCTACGGAATCCAAACTGATCCACCCCGAGGTCCGCTTCTACCAGTTTTTCCATTCGTCTGTAAAGAATTCGCGTTAGTAGTTTGCAGCTATGACTTATTAAACTGATAGTTCGACAAGCAACATTAACTTCAGAGAAGAAGCTCCAAGCGACCACTTTATATTTGCAAACATTTCGCCACTAGCTAGATCTTACTCTGCTGCAACCTGCGCAACACAGTGGCATCCCTCACTGCCAAATTGGCATTCACATGTGCATTTAGGTCGAGTACATCCATGGGTGGAGTACTAGAAACTTGTCCCATTAAGTGTCCCCACAAGTAAGACCCGAGGATGTCGAGGCTGTAACACTAAACTTTCACCACCAATTCACACCATATCCCTGGAAACATTTCATTTAAATAGACACCTACATTCATTCCAAACTGTGGTGGTGCACCATCATCTGAAACCATAGCTGCCACCTAGCACCAGTTGGCGCTTTATCTTATGCGTCACGCAAAGAATTGCAAAGAAACGTACGATATGAGGGCGCATTCCACTTGGCCGGCGACATGTAAGAGACCAAAAGCAATCCTCCCACGATTCCAGCCCATGTGGTATGCCAAAGCATGCCTGAAAGCCACGTTCATGTGTGGTATGCGGGTTGTATTCCGACCAATAATGGATGTAGTGGATACTGAAAATAACTTCACCAGCGAAGCTACGTTCGTCGGTCCATATCATGTCATTTATAAAATGTTCGTTATCTTCCATTTGGTGCAAAAGCCATTCACAAAACTGTAGTCGTTAATTGTGACCCTCTGGTGGCGGCTGTTGAGCTCCCACGTAATGATATGAAAGCAGTTCTTCATTGTGCAACACCTTAGCAACTAGTCTTTGAGATATCTGCAACTGCCTTGTTATATCACTGGTACTTCGCCGAAGTAATTGAGGAACTGTTTGAGAATCGCGTCCTCAATGGAGTACGTCTAGTTTTTAGACGACCTCTATTACTTATAGACGAAGATTGCCGGTTTCCAGAAAAACTTTCTTAACGGGATGACGCATTTGTGGCTCCATGCAGCAGCTGCTGCTTGGTTATCGGATTCACCCAGCACCAAAAACGCAAAGACGTATTCATCGTTTGTACTCCATAGGAAAGCAGTTCTACTTGCACTTGACATGACCAGCTACGATTGTGCGCTGCGCGGTTGGTAGACACATGCATGCAGCTTAAAGGATTCATGTGATATGATAGGCTATTGTCATATAACAAAATGATGTCCTGCTTGTAAACGACGAGAACTATGGAACGGTCATCTAAAAATAAAAAGAGGAACTAACCGAGGGTTCGAACCATGGCTCCATGGTGGTTGGCGGTTTGATGTCCCAGCAGTCTACTCAGTGGGTTGCAGTAGCACGGAGTGATACACCTTTCTCTATAGATTCCGATGCGCTGCACAGTGTGACAGAGTTACCATTTCCCCGTTTTTATACTCTGCGTTCTAGCTTCCCGCGCACGGGGTCCCAGGTTCGATTCCTGGCGGAGTCAGGAATTTTTCCTGCCTCGAGATGACTGTGTGTTGTTGTGTCGTCTTCATCATCATCATTCATCCCCCTTACGGTCGGAGGAAGGCAATGGCAAACCACCTCCACTAGGACCTTGCCTAGTATAGGGGTGCGGGTCCCCCGCATTGTTCCCCTGCGTTCCTCGGAGTACGGGACCTCATCATCATCATCATCATCATCATCATCATCAAAATGCACCCGATCTGATTTTGCTAGATAAACTTCTGTGTTGAAAATGGATGAGGAATTGCATGCCGACCTGCAAGTGGGGCATTTTTTCATCACCGTGTATATTTTTTTCCAGTTGTAAGGTCGATACATGTGTCCCTTACACTCATCATACCAATTTCGTCCGTGCCTGTATATAGGACTGTAGTTTCGAAATCGCGTCTCTTTCTGACATAGAAGATAAATCAAAACAATTATCTGTGTCAGTCACTTCTATTTTTTTTTCTCGTGACGCGTTTCGTAGGTTTACATTCTCATCTTCAGGTGGCTCAGTGGATTACATTACTATGTTTTTGTTGGCTACTGTCAGTTGTGTGTTTGGAGTATCACTTCGCTATAAATAAGGTGTAATTGTCATTCGTTAATATAATGTGCCACTGGAATTACCAGTTTTAAATAATAATTAGGCTACTTGTAAGTAGGCTGTTTAGGTTTTTTTATTGGTAACGCGCTCTGTATGAAAATCACTGGCTGTGCTGTGTGCAGTCTGTGGCTAGTTTGCATTGTTGTCTGCCATTGTAGTGTTGGGCAGCGGCAGCTGGATGTTAACAGCGCGTAGCGTTGCGCAGTTGGAGGTGAGCCGCCAGCAGTGATGGATGTGAGGAGAGAGATGGCGGAGTTTTGAAATTTGTAAGACTGTCATGAACTGCTATATATATTATGACTATTAAGGTAAATACAGTGTTTGTTCTATATTAAAATCTTTCATTTGCTAACTATGCCTATCAGTAGTTAGTGCCTTCCGTAGCTTGAATCTTTTATTTAGCTGGCAGTAGTGGCGCTCGCTGTATTGCAGTACGAGTAACGAAGGTTTTTGTGAGGTAAGTGATTTGTGAAAGGTATAAGTTAATGTTAGTCAGGGCCATTCTTTTGCAGAGACTTTTGAAAGTCAGATTGCGTTGCACTAAAAAATATTGTGTGTCAGTTAGAGCACAGTCTTGTATACTTACAATATGTTCCTGCAGAAAGAACCCTGAGGGTCGTCGTAAGTATGCATTTTCATTTTTAGCTGTCACACAAACACGAAACGATACAAACAATCAAAGGATTGTACAGACGTAACAATACAGTGCCTTCTGAGTCAAAGAGCATCCACTAACATCTTACATTGCAACGTTTGGCTGAATTATTATTTAGCAACATACATTATTCTAAAATAGGTTGCATCTAAAATAATTGATTCTGAGACAGAGCATTTTAAAGCAATTGTTAGCGCAGGAGATATCAGCTGATGACATTTCCGTCGGACGTTGCGCAGTCTTCCTCCTTTACACCATAAATCAGTAATTCCGTCAGTAGGACTTTATTCCCATTTTCATTGTCATTCGTTGCCGTCATATTTAACATGAGGCATTATCCAGTGGTGGCATCTCGGCTGTATGAATTCTTCAACATCTAGATATCTGTGGAAACATCTTGCCGCCCCACTCATACTACGCGACTTTTCAATCCCACCTCAACTTCCACGCGCATATTGACGTGAGGGTTCCTATAGTGCTGCTCGTGCTTCAATGACACTCGATGGTTCCTCCAAACGAAAGTTGGTTGTGATTGGCCACCGTACAGAACGTAAACATAGTAATAGTGAGAACAACAGGTATATTAAAGGTTATATTTGTTTTTTTCAAGTTGCCTAACCATGGGAGAGTTGTAAAACATTTAACACGTTTTGAAATATAAGCCAAGTCTGAGCATAATAGATTTGTGTCTGCTCTTTATGGCGCACACAATTCGTACAAAACTAACAGAGAGCGAAGTTCTCTGAAACGATGCTAACACTGCATGGAGAAAACGCAGTTGGATTTGCTCATCTGGGCAGCTCGCAAATTCAAAGTTAACGGGATAAAAAGAAACGAAAATTATATTAAGGGGCTCCGGAACGCCCTGTACTTGCAATGTTAAAATAACGCTTATAAATTACATCTTTCCTCACAAAGTATTTGAGGTAGGAAGTTGAACTTTTTACAGATTATTTATTGGAATATGGGCTACAACTTAACACAGGGATTTTACAAAATTTTAGTTCAGTTATTAAAGATGATTTTTTTCAATTGTAATGAAAATTCAGAACATTTTTTTGCAATTTTTTATTTATATATTCAAAAATATACAGTGTTAAATTATGCAGAAGGTACTGTGTAACATTTACTGAAAGTTTGAAACAAATATGTTTGGAAGATCCTTAGAAAACATGTAATTAGTATGAGAAAATAAAAGTTTTGGGAATCGAGCGACAAAGATTGGATTAACTTTTTAGTGCATTCCAGGTCCATAGGATGGATTATCTTCATCCTCTGCAAACTCCTCCTCCAGCTTCCTCTTGTTCCTCCTCCTGTTTACTCTTGCTTGTATTTCTAGACTCTTTACAGCCCTGTCTGCAGCCCGAAGGCGTTCCTTGTCTAAAGCAAGCATCGCTCGTTGTTGTGTTCGTAGATTTTGCTACCATTTTCTTCAGTTGCAGTTACTGCAACACTGTTCCAAAAGGTGGTCATGTATGAACACTTATCACATTTCAGTTGTATTTCACTAGCAAGTCCTACGTGCTTTATTATGGAGAGTTCCAGACCAACTTCACTACAATGAATACATCTTACACAGTTTGAAAAAATTCCTTTGAGAACCGACATATCAAATATTTCATTCACATCCGATTCGACCATAAAACATTCATAGTTTTCACTCATTGAACCAAGCTTCTTCTGTGAAGTATTTTCTTTCGCACTTTGACTGCTATGGGCAGGTGTACTTGAGAGGTTAGGTTCATTCACTTGGTTATCGTCTTTATTGTTTACAGTAATAACACATACCTTTGGCTTTCCAACATTTCTCCTTTTCTTAAAAGCCTTCAGAGAATTTCTAATAACTTTACTTTTACTCATTATTATACTCCAACAAAACAGAGACTCAAGAAACAGAATTAATTACGAATATTTTCGAGATAACGACAGAGTAAATAAACATGAAACAATCGACAATCACACCAGCGATATATATTGAACCATCACAGGTTAGCCACAACACATACTTTATCTCACATCACTAAAATGTACCTGATGAACACGGACGTTAATAATAACACCATTTGACAGCAGTTTAACAGCGCCACAGTGGGTCATGCCCATGTAGAACACATTTCAAAAAAAATTTAAAAATAGCTGTAGTCTTCGGAATTGAATAAATTATATATCTATTAAAAGGTAATAGTCTGCAGATTCCGAAAACGCAAAAAAGTAAAAATTGAACTTTTCATGATTTTGAGCCTTTCCGGAGCCCCTTAAAATAGGCAACATAATTTGCGTGGCAGGAAAAGAAAGTTGCGAGCTGCTCAGAATATGGATCAGTGGATCGTGCTACGTTAATTACAAAACTTCAACGTACTCAAAATGCCCTCAACATAAAACTCTCAAATAAAAAGAAAAATAAACAAAAAACAAAAAAATAGAGTAAGACAGTGGAGACTGCCCT
Organism: Schistocerca piceifrons; assembly: GCF_021461385.2. Lineage (NCBI taxonomy): Eukaryota > Metazoa > Arthropoda > Insecta > Orthoptera > Acrididae > Schistocerca > Schistocerca piceifrons. The sequence goes on from NC_060144.1 coordinate 127,129,201, forward strand.
CTTTTGGCGTAAAGAACGCAGTGTCCCGCGAACTGGGCAACCTCTTCACATCAAGCTCGGTGAAGGAAAAGCAACTGACTTTCTCGCAATGCTCAGGTGCTGCTGCAGCATTTCGTCCTTTGATGTCCATATAGAAAAGATAAAAACTCATGCTCAGTTACTCTTGTGGATGACAGTGGTGGCACGGTGAATTCTGCCCTCAGTGAGGGCATGTAACAGCTCAAGCCAACAACAACACAGAGTAGGTCACCGTCCTACTTCTGCGGAACTCCCCACCTACTGAGTTTCACTGACCATCTTCTGCTGACAAATAGGATCGAGAGACCACACTGGCACCGCAGCTTTACAGCAAAACAAATCTTTCCTTTGAAGTAAACAGACCAGTACTCTCCGTTAAATAACCCCTAAGTAGTAGCAGAAAAGTGAAATACTATCACACAGTCATATGTGACACTTACGTGACAAATCAATCACTACAGCTACATTTGTAATATAATAAAATTCCTTACCTTCTTGCAAATTATTTAAGTATACACACCATGAAATTTCATTACATCCATATTAATGGTTACTCAATACAAATTATAAATTAACCTGGCAGTGGTTGCGGCTGGTCGACGTGAACACGGTTCTGTCTTTCAATTGCTGTTAGCAGCTTACTAGTCTTCGCACGAGCTGATAAGATTAGCCTCCTAAGGTCTTAACATTACAAGAATGTTGCAAACTGTTTCACCAATACTAATTGGGTCGACACCGTCGTCACCTCTTCCGAAAAAGTACTTTATCCCAGCAGGTTCTTGTTTAACAGGACTAGCGAGCATTAACTGCCTAACTGTGATAAATAAATCTGCTCATAATCTCAAGCAATAACGTATTTTCCGCAGCTCAAGACACAGTCGTTGCCGTTTATTGCTAAGGCAAAAATGGTTCAAATGGCTCTGAGCACTATGGGACTCAACTTCTGAGGTCATTAATCCCCTAGAACTTAGAACTAGTTAAACCTAACTAACCTAAGGACATCACACACATCCATGCCCGAGGCAGGATTCGAACCTGCGACCGCAGCGGTCTCGCGGTTCCAGACTGCAGCTCCTAGAATCGCACGGCCACTTCGGCCGGCTATTGCTAACACAACCAGTGATATTAGCACATGCAACTAAACAGTCCTGAGTGCAGCTTTTCATATCTCTGAGCTGACGTTAAGTCAGTGTCAAAAATTATGGTACCCTTTCACCTTTGAAAGCTCTAGAGGACCTAATAGCCTTTTCAAATTGATCGTGAATGCAGCTACTGCCTCCAGCACCCAAGGTCAGTTCACTGAAAAGCATCAGTCTCGAAGATGGTCCTCTTCCCTTTTTGTCAGTCCCTCTCAGTTAATCTAGCGGTTTCTGTTTAGTAACATGATGTCTGTACAATTTCACTCGATGAGCATCTAACATAACACACTTGCAAGAAATAACTTCTCAAGGAATGGTTTAAATTTCCATGAAGATCAACTTCCGTCCTGGTTTTATTCCTTCTCCGTAATACACATGCATCGTCATTGTAATAACAGTAACTCTGGCTGCTCAACGTATTAATGCGACTGAGTACCGTGAAGTCAACCAGGTGACAGCCGACACGTGAATTATGATGACACAAAGCTTATCCTCTCTTCTTTATACAATACAATACGTTTTTTAAACACTAATCAAAAGCCGTTCTCCCAACGGTTACAACTCTCAGCTTGGTTCGGCCTTCGGCTTCGCGCGTATGGTTGAACAGCTTTCGACGACGCCGTACCTTGTTGCACAACAGCGCTCGGTATACAAATTTGTTACATAAAACTACACATATTGCAAATACACTCATTTTTGATATTATAACCCGTTTCGTTTGATATGAATGTTACATATTTTGTATATCAGGAGTTTTTACCATAAATCATGCATCGAAACGTGTCACTGAAGGAAGTGCTGACCAAGTATGTGCTATATCCTCTAATGGATATCAGCACATGGTGTGGCCTGGAATTATTACACTAGTAGCATGTGGTGTCCTGCATAACTCGTGTAGTTTTTTTATATATTTCAAATATTTTAACATTGAAATTAGTGGCATAATCAGATTAAGTTTTTACTGTGACTTAATGTTATTGTATATTGTTAATATGCAATGACAACAATAAAATGGTATTTTATTTATTAATTATTAGTCACACATCAATTACAAATACTTCAATTAATGGTTTGTGTCCAGTGCCATTGTTCTGAAATAACTGAGTTTACTATCAACATAACATGTTTTATTTACTTACAGTACAACAACACGCTCATTATACAAAATCATCTTCATGATTCATTATCTGATTTCTCCCTGCCGAAAAAAATTCTTTTCTCCATTTAGTCTTTCGTCTTTTGCCAAATAGTGGCTACTACTGACCTCATCTCCATCATTTACGCCTCCTTCCTGTTCTGATGTGTTGTATTCACTGAAAATAACAGCATCTTCTTCACCTCCACCATTAGAATCAATTAGCCCCGCGTCTAGCACGTCATCCATCAATGATTGAACTCAGTCCCCTTCGGGCCCATAAGGATCCAACTATAAGATTATTTCCTCTTAATTATACAATCAGTTATCGTAACTAATGCACAAAAATGTAGGACGGGAGTAGTGTGTTGGGGTTAAACTTGTTTCAGCAGCACCTCACAAGGTACTGCGCACAACAACAGTTACAAAAACAAGCTTCTACCACTGTACTGCCATCTCGTAGGGTTCAAATCGCTCTAAGCACTATGGGACTTAACATCTGAGGTCATCAGTCCCCTAGAACTTAGAACTACTTAAACCTAACTAATCTAAGGACATCACACACATTCATGCCCGAGGCAGGATTCGAACCTGCGACTGTAGCGGTCGCACACTTCCAGACTGAAGCACCTAGAACCGCTCGGCCACCCCGGCTGGCATTTGTACAATATATCATCTAATACGCACTGTGTTGTGGCTTGCGAAGTACACTTGTGAATGTAGATGTATATGTACAGCCTCCCTCTTTTTTCAAAAACTCATAACCTGGAGACTATTACAGATAAAGAATTGTGTTTTTCATTTTTATTTAATTTTATTTTTACGTTAAATAGCTCTCAAAGTTATTTCCTTTGGCCGATGTTAGAGATTTGACTAGGACTGCATCAAAACGACGACACACTTGAAGGCGCAATGTGCCTTCTGGTATGCAGAGTCCGAATCGATAGCTGCTATCTCCGCTGCGGATGTTACACTTCCATGAGTTTGTTGAACTCCGCATCGTCGTTCTGTAAAAATTCGCCCGTCTCTTCTGACGAATGCCGCTACAAAAGAATCTTCCAGAGATGTAGAATTTATGTAGCATAATCCTTTTTGTTCGTTTGCGATCACCAGGTTGCAATTTATTGTGATTTCGAGACCAGTTTTTCATTTCTTACCCTCCGCCCAGGCTCCTCTGTTTTTTGTTTTCGGAGTGACACTAGGTTGGCACCTCTTACTCTGCGTGTTAGCTCGCGATTCCAGCGACGCGATCAGTTTTGGGCCTTAGCGGGGAATGGGGAGCGCCAGAGCGCGACGCGGTTGAAGGAATGGGGGTGGGGGAGGCTGGGTGTGGAGGCGGGCAGGGATTGCGCAATAATTGCAGTGCTCGTCCTCGGGGGTCACGCCTCTCTTCCGCCCAAACTGCGCTGTCGCCCCCGGCGCCAGAAATTTACTTGTGTCGACGCAATCCCTGCTGCAATTTCAAGCGCCGTTTATTATGAGTTATGCCCTTTTTCCGCACCGGTGCGGCGTGTTTCGCCAGTGCCGAAAATAAAACAAAAGAGAAAAAAACATGGCGTCTGCCCCGGCGGCGTCCATCCGTTTAGGCGCGACGCAGACGCTTCGGGGTTGCGCTCCCCGGGGAGCTAATGCCCGCGCAGGCGCTGGAAATCACGCGCGGGCTCGGCGTAACAGAATCGGCGAGGACGCTCCGCAAGACTTGTGGTGCGATGGCATAATCCTGTTCCCTGCGCGACAGGCTCGAAGGACTGACTGCCGTACGCAGCGAAGCGGTTTCATATGTTTGCTCGGCCTCAGATGTTCCTCCGGACAGTTCGGTTCGTTTTCTCCCCTACTTTTCCCAGTGGGCCGTAATCACTGACCGTTGCATCACCGCTACTGGCAACTGACCTGAGGACGGCCCTCTAACCAGCGATCATCTCCGCTAGTGAACCTGGGTTCGAACTCCAGGGGAAATTTTTTAATGTTTTTTAATGTTGCTCTCTCCTTGGACAATATTTATTTTCATTTTCAGTTAGCACCAGCTGCGACATAGTCGCGTATATGATCAATGATCCAATGCTGTTAAATGTATTTTATTCCAGTCTTTGATCACATTATCAGTTCTTTTGACGATGACCGGTTTCAGTCAGTAATGACCATCCTCAGATCTTTTCTACATGTCCTAAAGTAATAAGGCCGTAATGGCATCGTCACATATATAAATATACTCAGGACAGCATCGTCATCTTATTTTAGATTTGTTGTTGTTGTGGTCTTCAGTCCTGAGGCTGGTTTGATGCAGCTCTCCATGATACTCTATCCTGTCCTAGCTTCTTCATCTCCCAGTACCTACTGCAGCCCACATCCTTCTGAATCTGCTTAGTGTATTCATCTCTTAGTTTCCTTCTACGACTTTTACCCTCCACGCTGCCCTCCAGTATTAAATTGGTGATCCCTTGATGCCTCACAACATGTCCTACCAACCGATCCCTTCTTCTAGTCAAGTTATGCCATAAACTCTTCTCCCCAATTCTATTCAGTACCTCCTCATTAGTTAGGTGATCTACCCATGTAATCTTCAGCATTCTTTTGTAGCACCACATTTCGAAAGCTTCTATTCTCTTCTTGTCTAAAATATTTATCGTACATGTTTCACTTCCATACATGGCTACACTTCATACAAATACTTTGAGAAACGACTTCCTGACACTTAAATCAATACTCGATGTTAACAAATTTCTCTTCTTCAGAAACGCTTTCCTTGCCATTACCAGTTTACATTTTATATCCTCTCTGCTTCGACCATCATCAGTTATTTTGCTTCCCAAATAGCAAAACTCCTTTACTACTTTAAGTGTCTCATTTCCTAATCTAATTCTCTCAGCATCACTCGACTTAATTCCACTACATTTCATTATCCTCTTTTTGCTTTTGTTGATGTTCATCTTATATCCTCCTTTCAAGACACTTTCCATTCCGTTCAACTGCTCTTCCAAGTCCTTTGCTGTCTCTGACAGAATTACAATGTCATCCGGAAACCTCAAAGTTTTTATTTGTTCTTCGTGGGTTTTAATACCTTCTCCGAACTTTTAGATCTATGTGACATATAAATATACTCAGGACAGCATCATCACCTTATTTTAGATCTATGTGACAATGCTGTGCTGAGTATATTTATATGTTTTGACGATGCCATTACGGCCTTATCACTTTATGACATGGTGTAGAAAAGATCTGGGGATGGTTATTACTGACTGAAAGCTGTCATCGTCAAAAGAATTGATATTGTGATCAGAGACTGGAATAAAATACATTTTCGGTTATGCCTTCACCTACATCTACCTACAGGGGCGACAATTATTGAACTATATAAAAAATTTTAATTAGTTACAAACTAAGGCGTGCACACACTTTATTCAACATGTAAACGTCACTACAGATATTCGGATTTAGGTTGCGACATGTTCGATATGGGTGCCTTCATTGGCGATGATGTAGCGCAGACGAATAGCGGAATTGTACATGACCCGCTGAAGAGTCGGAACACCGATCCTGTCGATGACCTCCTAAAAGGCTGTTTTTAGCTCAGCAATGCATTTAGGTTTATTACTGTACACCCTGTCTTTGATATAGCCTCAGAAAAAATAATGACATGTGCTCAGATCCTGAGAAAATGGCGGCCAATCGATGCGCATGCCTGTGATCTCTGGGAACGCCAGAGCCAGAATGCGGTCCCCAGAGTGCTCCTCGAGGACATCAAACACTCTGCTTCGATGGGGTCGAGCTCCGTCTTGCATGAACCACATCTTGTCGAAATCAGGGTCACTTTAGACGATGGGGATGAAATCATCTTCCAGGACTATCACGTGCCATTCGGTAGTCGCCGTGCCATCAAGGAATATCGCACCGATTATTCCGTGACTGGACATAGTACACCACACAGTCATCCGCTGAGCGTGAAGAGTTCTCGATCGCGTATTTCGGATTCCCCGTCTCCCAAATGCGTCAGTTTTTCTTATTGACGAACTCATCCAAATGAAAGTGGGCAAAGCAAACCATACAGCACTTACTAATTCCCATCATGGCCCGCTGCCAATCGTGCCGTTTGAGCGGCGTAACGCAAACCGTTCAGAAGTTATGGCGATTTTACTTCATATAGTTCTTGTCACCCTGTACATTCAATACAAGTCAATGTATAATGCACTGTGAAGAGCACTGCATACCAATATTAACGAGTATCTGCCTCATACGAATACTGAACGAGCAAAAAATGGTTACGTACGTACCTCTGTACTCGCCCTAATCTCTTATTTTCATTATTCCTACGCAACATATACAGTGGTGGCAGCATAATGGCCGCAAAAATCCAGATTCTCTAAATTGACCAACAGAATTTCACGAGGACTACATCACGTTTCTACCGAGTATTTGCTTTTACGTCATAGAAGCAACACCGTTGCACTTTCGTATGAGATACCACGCTTACAATCATAGCAGCGCACGTCTGAGTTATTTCGCTGTCTTTGTCACGCTAATTCCATAAGGACTTTCAAACACTGGCAAGTCACTCTGAAATTGGTCGCATAAGAGACACGATGCAGATTTCTTCAAAGACGATTTCCCACTATCGACCCATTTCATGTAGATTTTAAATATATCTCTAAAATACATTACGATCCACTCATCATTTTTTGACACTAATCTTGTAATCAGCCACTGTCTGGTTATTTCCCTTTGTTGTGGGCATTACTTTCCTCTTATCCATATTTGAAAACAACGATCATTCATTACACTAAGTGGAATATTTGTGCAAAACCTTTCACATTTTCTTACGATCGTCCAACAACGATACTTTCCTGGACACAACTACACCTTCAGCAAACAGTCCTTTATAGTTACTGATCCTGTGTGAGCTGCTGTATAGTCTTTGAGAAAAAATTATAAATCTTTAGGAAAAGTCGTGAGAAGAAGTGTGGAAGCCGCCCTGCCACGGAGTGTTGCGTTGACAGCCACGAGTGAGTAGCTGCCTGTATGCCAACATGAGGCTCGCAATAACGGACATGGTTCAAATGGTTCAAATGGCTCTGAGCACTATGGGACTTAACATCTATGGTCATCAGTCCGCTAGAACTTATAACTACTTAAACCTAACTAACCTAAGGACAGCACACAACACCCAGCCATCACGAGGCAGAGAAAATCCCTGACCCCGCCGGGAATCGAACCCGGGAACCCGGGCGTGGGAAGCGAGAACGCTACCGCACGACCACGAGATGCTGGCTAACGGACATGCAAGAGGATTGCAAAGCCAAGACAGCCGAGCACAGCAGTAAATTTCACGACACAGCAGTAACCGTGTAGCCAGTTGGGTGATGCGCCATACTACAGAAACAGTCTTGCTATGGGTGACGTGAGTAGGTGCCCGATTTTATTGCAAGAATCGCAAGCTAGAAGCTTATAAATAAGTCTGATTTTCTAGGCAGGGGATCATTTCTAGTTACTGGAAAATAGCAGCACCACCACAACGCCAGAGCTACGCCTGACAGCGAGATGACTGAACATCGCCAGCAGCAGATGGCTATGAGACCGGCCTGTGCCTGCTGCCAGAACTAAGTCCTTCTTCAGACTTCGTTCCACAGCCCTGCCGACCTGCCATTTGTGCCTGCTGCCCTAGACACTGAGTGGCTAGTGGGACTCGTCGCCACGGTACCAGAGGGCAGTGAGTCGTACCCCGATCACAGTCGTCTTCGCACACCATCGCTGCGACGCGAGTGGAGTGAGGGTGTGAGCGGGCTGCAACATACCTATCACAGTAGAGCGCCACTGACGGAAACGGCTGTGGTCTCTAAACGTTGCCGGCCTGCCACAGCCCTTGCATCAGCAGCGAGGGCGGGAACCGCAACCCGAATGTCAGCGTCGGCCATGGAGAACAGAGATACGCGTGGTTACCTTACTGCGTCATGTACTGAACTCAATAAAAGTCATTCTTATCTGACAACGAACCTCTCCCCCATGCATCCTACAGTATACTAACATCTTTACAGGTCCTATTACCCTTTGTTGGAGCACACCCTATGATACACTACTAACCATTAAAATTGCTACACCACGAAGACGACGTGCTACACACGCGAAATTTAACCGCTTGGAAGAAGATGCTGTGATATGCAAATGATTAGCTTTTCAGAGCATTCACACAAGGTTGGCGCCGGTGGCGACACCTTCAACGTGCTGGCATGAGGAAAGTTTCCAACCGATTTCTCATACACAAACAGCAGTTGACTGGCGTTGCCTGGTGGAACGTTGTTGTAATGCCTCGTGTAAGGAGGAGAGATGCGTACCATCACGTTTCCGACTTTGATAAAGGTCGGATTGTCACCTATTACGATTGCGGTTTATCGTATCGCGACATCGCTGCTCTCGTTGGTCGATATCCAATGACTGTTAACAGAATATGGAATCGGTGGATTCAGGACGGTAATATGGAACGCCGTGCTGGATCCCAACGGCCTCGTATCACTAGCAGTCGAGATGACAGGTATCTTATCCGCATGGCTGTAACGGACCTTGCAGCCACGGCTCGGTCCCTGAGTCAACAGATGGGGACGTTTGCAAGACAACAACCATCTGCATGAACAGTTCGACGACGTTTGCAGCAGCATGGACTATCAGCTCGGAGACCGTGGCTGCGGTTACCCTTTACGCTGCATCACAGACAAGAGCGCCTGCGATGGTGTACTCAACGACGAGCCTGGGCGCACGAATGGCAAAACGTCATTTTTTCGGATGAATCCATCTTCTGTTTACAGCATCATGATGGTCGCATCCGTGTTTGGCGACATCGCGGTGAACGCACGTTGGAAGCGTGTATTCGTCATCGGCATACTGGCGTATCACCCAGCGTAATGGTATGGTGTGCCATTGGTTCAAAATGGCTCTGAGCACTATGGGACTCAACTGCTGAGGTCATAAGTCCCCTAGAACTTAGAACTAGTTAAACCTAACTAACTTAAGGACATCACACACATCCATGCCCGAGGCAGGATTCGAACCTGCGACCGTAGCGGTCGCGCGGTTCCGGACTGTAGCGCCTAGAACCGCTTGGCCACTCCGGCCGGCTGGGGTGCCATTGGTTACACGTCTCGGTCACCTCTTGTTCGCATTGGCGAGACTTTGAACAGTGGACGTTGGAAGCGTGTATTCGTCATCGCCATACTGGCGTATCACCCGGCGTGGTGGTATGGGGTGCCATTGGTTACACGTCTCGGTCACCTCTTGTTCGCATTGACGACACTTTGAACAGTGGACGTTAGATTTCAGATGTGTTACGACCCGTGGCTCTACCATTCATTCTATTCCTGCGAAACCCTACATTTCAGCAGGATAATGCACGACCGCAAGTTGCAGGTCCTGCACGTGCCTTTCTGGATACAGAAAATGTTCGACTGCTGGCCTGGCCAGCACATTCTCCAGATCTCTCGCCAACTGAAAACGTCTGCTCGATGGTGGCCGAGCAACTCGCTCGTCACAATACGCCAGTCACTATTCTTGATGAACTGTAGTATCATGTTGCTGCATTGGCAGCTGTACCTGTGCACGCCATCCAAGCTCTATTCGACCCCATGCCCAGGTGTAGCAAGGCCGTTATTACGGCCAGAGGTGGTTGTTCTGGGTACTGATTTCTCAGGATGTATGCACCCAAATTTCGTGAAAAGTATAGTTCTAGTATAATACATTTGTCCAATGAATACCCGTTTATCATCTACATTTCTTCTTGGTATAGCAAGTTTAATGGCCAGTAGCGTAGTTTCGTTACGTGAAACAATCCCCATCCGATACAACATACTAGGTTTTCTTGGTAAAATACCCACTGTGGCAGTTTCTTATATCCCACACGATCCTATGTTCCTTATTAGTCTATGACGTGATAAAATGTCAAACACGTTTTAGAAGTCTAGCAAGACGGAATCAACCTGTCCGCCGTCATGTATTGCTTTCAAGATGACGTCGGCGAATAAAGCAAGCTGCTTTTTACGCAAATAGTTTTTCCACTATCCGTTCTGAAAATCTTAGTGAAGCCTGTTTCCTCGAGGATCATCATAATGTTTGAGCTTTGAATATGCTCTAGGAAGTCATTCTTTTCGTGCGAGCATATCCTCTTTGATATGTTTGGGGTCACAGAATGGAGTACGAAATCTGGGTACTATTGCTCTGCCATTCCGTCCAGTTTACTACGTTCAGTTATTTGTTGTTTGTACCGAGGTTGGTCTCCCCTTACTTGTGTCAGAAACTTTTTGCCGTTCTGTATCTGCATGTACTTCAATACTCGGTAAGCTACCTGAATGTGTGTGGCACAGGGTACTCCTGGTACCACTAATGCATCCCCCTACCCTGTTCTATTTGCGAATGGCACATCCTGAAACGGAGAAACGCGGCATCAGCGTGTTCGCTATTGTCTAGAGCACTATGGATCTAATGGAGGAATAGAGCGAGTTTAGTTTCGCACGATCTCATACTGAGTTTTATGGAGGAGATTTTCGTTCTTCGTCATAATACGCGAGCATAAAATATGTTCCGTAATTCTGTAACAGGCTGATGCCAACATTATAAGCCTATAATTACGTTCATCGATCATATCACCCTCCTTGAAAACGGCTACGCTTTTTTACAGACGCTAAGAATTCTTCGTTGCTCCACTGACCTACGAGAAACCGCTGTTAGTAAGGGAGGAAGTTCTTTCTCACAGTCTATGTAGAATCTTACAGGTATGTCGTCTGGTGCCGATGCCTTTTGCCCACTAAGCGGTTGCAGTTGCTTTTCTACTCTGTGATACCTGCCATTTCGATGTTCATACGATGATTGGTAGGAGTGATCGGATTACGTTCTTCCGCACTGACAATTTCGGCAGACCGAATTCAGTATTTCGGCCTTCTCTCTGTCATTTTACGCTTCGGTGCCAATGTGATCCATGAGTGACTGAGTGAGTAGATGATTTCGATGCGCTTGCTCATTTCACGGTTTTTTAGTCTCAACGGTTTGCAAAATTTTACTTTCAGAGTCATTGAACGCTTGTCTCATTGCTCCCCTTATGCTATTTTCACTTCGTTCAATTTGTTTGTCAGCTGCGTTTCTCCTTCTCTTCAGTCTGCGATGAAGCTCTCCTGCTTTACGCAGCAGTTTTCTAGAGCAATTACTAAACGATGACCGGTCTTCTTATCCCTGAAGACCTTTCTCTGAACGTAGTTTTCTAATGCACATTGAAGGTTGCTTCTAAATTTTTTCAATTGTTCTCTATATATTCGCTCTCAGCAATGAATATACTCAGCAATTTGAACCGGGTCATTCTCATTAAGAAAAAGTATTTCCTACATTTCTTAACATTCTGTGCAATCCGCATAGTCGTAGGTGCTGTCACTACCCTATGATGACTTATCCCCTCCCCTACGTTAACTGATTCGAAAGTTCACGCCTGTTGTTGCTGTGAGGTCTAAGACGTTACCTTCTCGATTTGGTTCTCTATGTGCGCGAAGTAATTTTTGGACAAGACATTGGGAATACCGTGCGTGACAGGAATTCTGGACTCTGGCACTAGTTTTGATCGCGTGTCTCTCCCATCCTATCCTTGGTCAGTTGATGCCATCCTCTTGCTTGATCAGGAAACTTACTCACGACATTCTGCAGGTTCGCTCTGAAGATCTCTACTACTATCAGCTCCAGATCCATTTTCGACGTTTAACCTCACCCTCATTAATTCTCGTTCGGAATACACTATAACCTCAGTAGATATTATCGAATTTTTTACAGCGGTAAATACGCCGATACCTCTGGCGTCTAGCCTATCCCAACGATAAATATTCCAACCTAAAATTTAGGACTCCTTTGCTATTTATATCCGATTTCAACCAACTTTTCGTGTTTAATAGCATCTGGTCATTATTAGCTTCAAACAGTGATCTAATTCTGGGACGTTAGAATGGATGCTCTACAGTTTACTAATATCGTATTAACCTTTTCTATTTCTGATCTGCGAGGGAGAGCATTCTCTGAGTATAATATGCCTCACGTTTCTCCGATTTCGGCAGGCAATTAATCTCAGATCCCAAGCGAGTTGTTCCTGTTATCTAAAAAGGACCATGAAGACGCTTAACATACTCCGGTATTCTAGTAGCCGAATGCGGCCTATTAAGGGGGGCGCTACAATTCTCCACCCGACAGCGGAGGCCAAGAAATTCGCATCCGATACCGTCGCAGAGTCCATTGAGCCTCTGGTTTAGATCTTCCACTCTGCAAGACCGCTATCGACTCTGGGCACAACGCTACAAATACTGAGTTTAGCAATCATGCGAATGAAATTGGCCGGTCTCCATTTCCTGATAGTGCGTGACCTTCCCAATATATAGGTTACACATGCTTGTGTGATGCTAGTGATCTTTCGGTTTAATGAAAGAACAGTCTTCTGAATCCAAGATGGCTAAAAATTATTTATTTCACGATAAGCTGTTTCGACAGAGGCTTCCTATCACGAGCTGATGTACAAATGTGACAAAGAATAAATGACATTAGAAGGTCAATATTCCTGGAGTTGGGGAAACTGTAATAAATAAATATTTTTCCCTTTATTGTTAGTTTCATCCCCCTCGCCCCAGATGGGGGGTGGTGGGCAGTCAGCTGTACAATATTTTGTTCTTCAGCCAAGAGCATTTTTTAAAAATATAACAAGGATGAGATAAAGAACATGAAGACTGATATATTGATTTAAATTAAAAAATCTAAGCCATACATATAACGACGCATTAAAAATGGAAATTTTTCGACGAGGAAAAAAACATAAAGCAATTCTCTTCCACTTTAAATCTGAAGGACCTGCACTGGATGAAACGTATTTCAGGCGGAGAGAATATGTTACATAGGGTAGATGGACTGGTAAAACTTTGAAGATGGTAGGCGCGAGGTGAATAGTGAGAAGAAAGAACTTGGGAAAGGTAGTGGGAAGCATTTGGTGTATGGGTAGTGTATTGGTAGTGAGAGGGAGAAGATGGGGATTCATGGAGAGGTATAAGGAGAAGGGAGCCCTGGAGTGGGATAGATGAAGAAGAGTTAAAGTTGTAAGGGGGATAAATATCTGGACGGATCTCACTGTCTGGGAGATGGAGTTGCGTTGGTGTAGGGTATGGAAAGTGTTTAGATGTAGGAATGAAGGGATGTGCATGTGAAAATGCAGCAGCATACCAGGGTTGATTCTCGGTGGGAAAACAATGTGGTTATTGAAATCCAGTTTGAGGATAATACAGGAGATGTGGAATTGGTCGATTTGGGTGAGGAGTGGTGGGAATTTGATGAGATGGTGGGGGATCCTTATAGGGAAGATAAACAAAGTGGTAAGTGAGACGGAGTGCATGGTGTTCGAGGATTTGGAGGGTCTTGCAGAATTTTCGTGGGGCAGAGATCCATGCTACATATGGCGGAGCTTGGACTGGATCACGTGTTTTAAGGTGTGGAGAATAGTGGAGGGGTAAATCCCCAAGTTCAGCCTGTTAGTAGTTTTAATAGTAGTCTATTGTGGGCTTACTGTTGGATGGTCAGTAGGTCAGATTTCCACATCAGGTGCCAGTCGAGGGTTAGTGCAAAACTTTTAGCGTGTTGGTAAATAAATAAATGTCGTATGACTAGTGCCTCCCATCGGGGAGACCGTTCGCCGGGTGCAAGTCTCTCGATTTGACGGGGATGGGGATAAAATGATGTTGATTAGGACAACACAACACCCAGTCCCTCAGCGGAGAATATATCCGACCCAGCCAGGAATCGAATCCAGGCCCTTAGGATTGATATTCTGTCGCGCTGACCACTTAGCTACTGGGGGGCGCACGGCGTGTTAATTAACTGGACAGGATGGTCGTAAATGGTAGGTAGAAGTCATGTTAGCAGAATGCTTGTGTGGTTTGTCCTGTAATTACTAGTTTGGAGGGTTGGTCTTCACGAGCCATTGGTTAAACCAGGATGCAACTGTCTGAGGTGGTTTTTGAAGGATCGTTGGGATTTCTGGAGTGTAGTTGCAGGGGCAACAGTCTGGATGATTGACTGATCTGTCCTTGTAACACTAGCCATAACGGCCTTGCTGTGCGGGTACTACGAACGGCTGAAAGCAAGGGGAAACCACAGGCGTAATTTTTCCCGAGGGCATGCAGCTTTACTGTATGGTTAAATGATGATGGCGTCCTCTTGGGTAAAATATTACGGAGGTAACCTAGTCTCCCATTCGGATCTCTGGGCGGAGACTACTCAAGAGGACGTCGTTATCAGGAGAAAGAAAACTGGCGTTCTACGGATCGGAGCGTGGAATGTCAGATCCCTTAATCGGGCAGGTAGGTTAGAAAATTTATAAAGGGAAATGGACAGGTTAAAGTTAGATATAGTGGTAATTAGTGAAGTTCGGTGGAAGGAGGAACAAGACTTTTGGTCGGGTGAATACAGGGTTATAAATACAAATTCAAATAGGGGTAATGCAGGAGTAGGTTTAATAATGAATAAAAAATAGGAGTGCGTGTAAGCAACTACTAACAGCATAGTGAACGCATAATTGTGGCCAAGATAGACTCGAAGCCCATGCCTACTACAAGAGTAAAAGTTTATATGCCAATGAAGAAATTGATGAAATGTATGATGAGATAAAAGAAATTATTCAGGTAGTGAAGGCAGACGAAAATTTAATAGTCATGGGTGACTGCAATTCGAGAGTAGGAAAAGGGAGAGAAGGAAACATAGTAAGTGAATTTGGATTGGTGTTACGAAATGAAAGAGGAAGCCGTCTGGTAGAATTTTGCACAGAGCCTAACTTAATCATAGCTAACACTTGGTTCAAGAATCATAAAAGAAGGTTGTATACATGGAAGAATCCTGGAGATACTAGAAGGTTTCAGACAGATTATATAATGGCAAGACAGAGATTTAGGAACTAGGTTTTAAATTGTAAGACATTTCCAGGGGCAGATGTGGACTCTGACCACAATCTATTAGTTATGAACTGTAGATTAAAACTGAAGAAACTGCAAAAAGGTGGGAATTTAAGGAGATGGGACCTGGATAAACTGAAAGAACCCGAGTTTCTACAGAGTTTCAGGGAGGGCATAAGGGAACAATTGACAGGAATGGGGGAAAGAAATACAATAGAAGAGGGATGAAGTAGTGAAGGCAGCAGAGGATCAAATAGGTAAAAAGACGAAGGCTAGTAGAAATCCTTGGGTAACAGAGGAAATATTGAATTTAATTGATAAAAGGAGAAAATATAAAAATGCAGTAAGTGAAGCAGGCAAAAAAGAATGCAAACGTCTCAAAAATGAGATCGACAGGAAGTGCAAAATGGCTAAGCAGGAATGGCTAGGGGACAAATGTAAGGATGTAGAGGCTCATCTCACTAGGGGTAAGATAGATACTGCCTACAGGAAAATTAAAGAGACCTTTGGAGAAAAGAGAACCACTTGTATGAATATCAAGAGCTCAGATGGAAACCCAGTTCTAAGCAAAGAAGGGAAAGCAGAAAGGTGGAAGGAGTATATAGACGGTCTATACAAGGGCGATGTACTTGAGAACAATATTATGGAAATGGAAGAGGATGTAGATGAAGATGAAATGGGAGATATGATACTGCGTGAAGAGTTTGACAGAGCACTGAAAGACCTGAGTCGATTCGAGGCCCCGGGTGTAGACAATATTCCATTAGAACTACTGACGACCTTGGGAGAACCAGTCCTGACAAAACTCTACATCTGGTGAGCAAGATGTATGAGACAGGCGAAATATCCTCAGACTTTAGGAAGAATATAATAATTCCAATCCCAAAGAAAGGAGGTGTTGACAGATGTGAAAATTACCGAACTATCAGTTTAATAAGTCACAGCTGCAAAATACTAACGCAGATTATTTACAGACGAATGGAAAAACTGGTAGAAGCCGACCTCGTGGAAGATCAGTTTGGTTTCCGTAGAAATGTTTGGAACACGTGAGGCAATACTGCGACTTATCTTAGAAAATAGATTAAGGAAAGGCAAACCTATGTTTCTAGCATTTGTAGACTTAGAGAAAGCTATTGCCAATGTTGACCGGAATTCTCTCTTTCAAATTCTAAAGGTGGCAGGGGTCAAATACAGGGATCGAAAGGCTATTTACAATTTGTACAGAAACCAGATTGCAGTTACAAGAGTCGAGGGGTATGAAAGGGAAGCAGTGGTGGGTTGTAGCCTCTCCCCGATGCTATTCAATCTGTATATTGAGCAAGCAGTAAAGGAAAGAAGAGGAAAGTTAGGAGCAGGTATTAAAATCTATGGAGAAGAAATAAAAACTGTGAGGTTCGCCGATGACATTGTAATTCTGTCAGAGACAGCAAAGGACTTGCAAGAGCAGTCGAACAGAATGGACAATGTCTTGAAAGGAGGATATAAGATGAACATCAACAAAAGCAAAACGAAGATTATGGGAATGTAGTCGAATTAAGTCAGGTGATGCTGAGGGCTTTAAATTAGGAAATGAGACGCTTAAAGTAGTAAAGGAGTTTTGCTATTTGGGGAGCAAAATAACTGATGATGGTCGAAGTAGAGATGATATAAAATGTAGACTGGCAATGGCAAGGAAAGCGTTTCTGAAGAAGAGAAATTTGTTAACATCGAGTATAGATTTAAGTGTCAGGAAGTCATTTCTGAAAGTATTGGTATGGAGAGCAGCCATGTATGGAAGTGAAACATGGACGATAAATAGTTTGGACAAGAACAGAATAGAATCTTTCGAAATCTGGTGCTACAGAAGAATGCTGAGGATTATATGGGTAGATCACGTAACTAATGAGGAGATACTGAATAGAATTGAGGAGAAGTGGAATTTGTGGCACAACTTGACTAGAAAAAGAGATCGGTCGGTAGGATATGTTCTGAGGCATCTACAGACCACCAATTTAGTACTGGAGGGCAGCGTGGAGGGTAAAAATCGTAGAGGGAGACCAGAGATGAATACACTAAGCAGATTCAGAAGGACGTAGGTTGCAGTAGGTACTGGGAGATGAAGAAGCTTGCACAGGATAGAGTAGCATGGAGAGCTGCATTAAACCAGTCTCAGGACTGAAGACCACAACAACAACAACAACAACAACAGGATAGATGGCGAAGCAAGTGCTGTCATGAGCATAATGAAGGAGATGGACTGATGGTATGGGAATATCAGCAGGGTAGAGTAGATAAAATGAAGAATGGGCAAGTAGGAAGGATGCAATAAGGCAGAGTTTGAAAATAAGACAGGAATGCCAAACATAGTCATAGATTTTTCTAGGTAGAGGTAGACAAAAATAACGGATTTATGGGAGTTGAGTTGTTGAGATAGGAGATTGATGAAGTGCAGGACCTCGGCATCAGAGGAGAAATAGAGATGGTAGCCACACCAGTTAACAGGAAGGTTCATGTGTTGATGGGTGTGTTGGGAGAGAATGGATCTGAAGACATTGCTGAACACTGAGGTGAGGCAAATGGGGTGGTAGGAGGAGGTATCAGTGGTTTTGAGGAAAGGTAGGATTTTAAAGGTTTTCCACATCTCATGATAGTAATTTGTGGAGAGTGTGGGGCGGCAGGTTGATAAACATATTAATAATCATTAGTCATAGGAGGAAACTGGAATTGTTGTAAATATTGTCCACCTTCTTTAACGAGAACCAGGCAACTATTTCTGTGGTCAGCCAGAAAGCAATGGAAAACATACTGACCATAGTTTCCAGTCTGCCACATTCTTATCCAGCCCACTGAGAGAAATGTTTCTATTCTCTATTTGCTCAGTGGGATCAGGACTATGATTATAAATGGAGATTTAGAGTTCTAATTGATACATATATTTCGTAAAGTTTCACACGCACAACGTTGTAATATTCATTATGTCCATATTGACAATAAATCTCTCTATCCGAAAAAACACTGTGAGCACTTACCTCTACGGTAAGCTCCTACTAAATTGTCTTTCGCCCTGACTACTGTTAATCAAAACAAATGCTCACCACAAAAATGGAAAATAATTGTCACCACTTGCCACGCGGATTTGTTAACATTACAATCGGCACATCAACAGTTACTTTTGCGAAATGTACGCGTTCCAAGACGGTGTACAGACATCGCGAGTTCACTTTCTATTATCACTGAAAATAATCGTTTGTAACAGCCTGTCTGAGTTGTCATCCGAAGTAGCGCGCAGCCTGGCGTTTGACTGAAGCGGATCTTACGGTGGCTGGGTGCGAAGTCAAGCCTCGTCTTGCCTGTCGGGCTGTATTTGTATATATGGCGCAGCGGATGGCCGAGGGAACACCTGCTGCCATCCGCCCTATGCACACGGTAGCAGTCTGTAAACGGCCGCTTTCTCAGACGCACAATATTTAATAACAATGCTACGAATCAATTTATCATCTTCGTGATTTTTGTATGAATATAGGTAAGTCGGTTAAAATAACAGAACAAGCTTTAGCTCGCCTGCATTGAAACTTTGCCTTCTAGAATTTTTAGAACGGAACTCACAGTCGAACGTGACCTCTGAACTACAACTCTGAGAGACGTTGTTTTCGTTGTTATTAACATCTAAGTCCTAAAATTTGTTATAGCTGTATTATTTAATAAGTTTCATTACGTGCTGCAACCAAAACTTTCTAGAATATAACAAATACTTAATCTACTAAAAATAAGGACGTTTTTGTTCGAAATTCAGTTTTCAATAAATTACTCGAAAACTATTAGAGGTAGCTTAATGGGGTCACGTAGTTATTACTTTTATGTTGAACGTCACACAAATTTTCACATTTGTAAATCTAATATTTAGCGCCTTAATTTTTGTTAAAAACGTGTATTTTGATATAATAATTCTTTAATCAAATTGAGACTTGTACCAGTTAATGTTGACATACATCTGGATATTATGACCAATCTCTGGCTTACTAGCTTTATTAATTAGCTCCAATTTTTTTTCTTAAAACGATGTATTTAGGTAAAATATTGACCTAATCAATCTGACACTTGACAGTTTAAACGTTATTACACTAAAGCATATGTTGACAAAGTTTGAAAAAGCAACCTTATCTTTTAATTTCATTCTTAATTATGGTTCAATACCTGTGTGCTACACACAGATGCCTTATGGTGACGCGTCGTTACTAGCAGTCAACTTGGGTAAGTCCCAGCATACTCACTCGCCTCTGAAACTCTCAAACGATACAGCTCTTGTATCGCCACAAGAGGATACTCGTTTAAAGGATCGCAAGGGTAGCAAGAAAGGAGAGGGGACATATTTTAAAGTGTCGATAGGTGATATGGTCATGACCAATGAATATGTTGCGCTTTTTGTGAATTACTTGTTTTATTTCATATGTGATTGATGTATCCGTTTGTGATATGGTGTGCAAATACTGGAAGCTGAGAGCCCTAGTGGTACAGTAGTGTTAGTCCATTCGGCGATGTAAGGGAAGAGGGAGGGATCAAACTAAGAGTTATCGGTGATGGAGAAGGTGTCAGAGAGAGGTCGCCAAGTGCTCAGTTTTTCTGCACTTGTCTGCTAAGAAATGGTTGTGTGAAGGAGTGGTTAGTAACGTATGGGTTATTGCCAATGATTTGATGGAATGATTTCCAGTACTTGCAAGAGTTTATGATGAGTGTAGCTTTGAGTCGGTGCATGTCTGGTACCAGCCTGGCGTTCTTTTCCATTTAAAAAATTCCTGGCCTATCTCTGTAGTTGCTGGTGGCATGTGAATGTATGCCAGTTACGAGTTTGCATAAAGGAGCGGTACTTGTGATGGAGTTCTTGAAGGAGGAGTAGGTCATGTGGGGATGGAGGCTTGGACGGTGAGGATATATGGTTTTGATAGGATAGGGTGGATATACTGCCCAACAAGGTCTGCTGCAGGAAGGATGTGCCATGGGGCATGTTGTCAGATTGTTGGGAAGTTAAGAGGTAGCTTCCACTGTGAGTTCCTATGGATTCCTACGAGCCATGCTAGATGGTGCAGTAGTTGTTTTGGATAGGAGTGGAGGTTGGGATGGGTTGCATGGGACTGAGGCTGCTGTAAGAAACGGTGAGGAGTACAGATAGGTGGTCACTTCCAGTCGGATTGAGGACTTTTGCAGTAAGACATCCAAGGAGTTTTTGAGATCCTGGATGACTTGTGTGGTGGTGTTTCTTTCAGGAGAGGTGTGGTGTGGGGTATAAATAATACCACCTTGTAAGGAGTCAATAAAATGACGCTGCTGCTGGAGTACTGTGGTGGATCTACTATGGAAGTTGAGGCCAGCAGCAATAATATAAGTGAAGAAGGTACAGTGTATATGGTTGAGGAAGACCTAGGGGTGGGGTGATTATGTCAGATCTAGATGGTCACACTGTTAATGGTTGAGGTTTGGAAAACAGGGTAAAGATAAGGCGTTCAGTGCGAGCACTATGTAAGGGTTGTGGCCAAACAAGGGTGTGCTTGTGGTGGCTGATTGCAAAACTGGCCAGAGGAAAGTGGTTATCTGTGCAGCGGAGGATATAGGGAGAGGCTGGGATGGTGTGACAGGGCTGGAGGGGTGTTTCATTAAGGATAAAGGCATGGACGTCATGTTGGGACAACGTATGCATTTAAAGGTGTTTACTAGTGGGTAGGGAGCGGATGTTATGATGCCGGATTTCGTAGTGCTGTGACGTCATTATTAGGAAATAAGACTGGAGTGTGTGGATGAGGAATAGATGAAGCTTAGAGTGTCGATGTCGGCGAAGACGAAGTGAAGCTGGTTGCCTAAGTAGGTGGGTTGGCTGTTGAGATGGAAGATGGAGTGGGCAGAAAGCAAGATTTGTTGAAGGTGTGTGGAAGCTGGAATAGATGAATGGTTTGGAAGACGAATTGTCATGAATCTGATGATGTCTTCAGCAGTAGGCATTGACAGGAGGGAATTGTTGGAATGAATGAGAGTATCACTAGAACAGATTGGGACAGTGCATTCCGGTTTGGTTAGTAGAGGCTTGGCTTTGTATTTTGCAGAATAGGTGGGGTGCGAGTCTTTGCAAATGTGGCAAGTAGGAGAGGAAGCAAGAATAGGGCACTCTGTAAGAATATGTCAGTCTTTTCAGTGTGGACAGATGGGTGGGTTTTTACAATGTGAAGTTAGGTGATCATTGTAGCAGTAGGGCCGAGGAGAGGATTTTGAATGTTCCACCTTGTGGTGGTGGTGGTGGTGTTTCAGGGCTCGATCTTTAAGGAGAAGGTCTTTGGTGGAGGCTGACCCTATAAAGACATGGATGATGAGAGTGGGATCATGATAACTGTTGATCTGAAGGGCTTTTTGAGCTTCTAAGTTCGGGTTGTTGTTCATTATGGATTCCATTTCCCCATCTGTGATAATGAAAGTGGACTTTGCTGATGACTGCAGTGAGGGTGGGATGACAGCAAAGGGATTGGAGTTTTTTAGGATGGGATATAGTGGTAATGAATGTTAAGGAGGCTTTAGGACCAAAGAAAATATGAGGAATTTCAGGGAGAAAGTTATTGTGGAAGCTGGGTTCAGGGACGTAAGTAACACAGAGTCTTTCTTGGGATGATTTGTTGGATGTAGAGGGTAAGTAGTTATTTTTTGATTTCGAGGATGAGGGATTTACATTAGGGAAATGTCACATATGGCTTGAAGATGAAAGTGTGGATGGTAGGCGAAGGTGTTGGAGGGTGAGGAGCTGTATCCATACACTTAGTGTTGTTCGGATCAGGTGTGGTCTTTTTGGTGTGGGAGTGTAACTCATGTCCGTATTTTGACGTTTCTTGGTTTTTAACGACTGTTGAAGGGAAGGATGGTTGTGGGATGAAGATGGCAGGATATAACGTTCTTGAAGGTTACCTGAGATTTGTGCAGGTCCTTCAACACAGCATATGTTGGTTGGTGCGATGGGCCTTGATGAAGTGGTGCTTCTGATGTCATCAGAGGCAGCTGTAGCTCGACAGGCTGTTATGTGTATAGCAGTGGCTGGTGGCTGATAGGTCTCAGCTTGAAGAGAAAAGAATGGGGGGGGGGGGGGGGCAGAGATAGAGAGAAATGCATGTGTCTGGTGTGAGAGGATACTGTGGCTGGGTGAGAGACATGCTCCATGGGCTGGATGGTAGGAGTAGGAGAAAAAGACATACAGGTCATAGTAGTTGTGGAATAATCCATGATGGCAGACAGTGATGAGCGGCCTTGACAGAGGTGACCAGCTGCCAAAGCGATGAGAATGGCTTCAGTGTAACAGGAATGTAAGAAGATGTCAGGGGCGACGCAGTGGCGGCGAGAAACAGATCCAGGTGGTGATGGCGACGGCAGCGGTGGCATTGAGGTGGAGACGGCGGCAGTGATGACGCAAATAGCCCACGGAAGAAACTTGTTGACACAAATAATACACAAATAAAAATATTTTTGACGAAAATAGCTCACAAAAGAAAAATCCGATGACACAAGCAAGCTTCACAGACGAACAAGTACAGATGCAGAACACACGTAGCAAAGAGGCCTCTAGCAGTCTATGCAACACAGAAGCCAGCAACAAGCGAAACATGTACTAGGCAGTACCCTAATTGGTTGGTACTGTGCTGGGGAACTTTAAAGTGCATACATATCATTCATATAGTGGGAGCACATTCCAATCATAATAATACATCATAAGGACACTGGTTTATAGCAATACAAAGATGAAAATTTTAAATACATATAGCGCTAAACAGGTCTGTTGAAATGAAATGGCAAAGGAATAAAATGTAATGATGTAGTCCAATAACATTAAGGTACAAAACAAACATATGAACAACTCAGTACTTACAGAAACTGTCAACAGGTGGCACACATACGAATATACTAATACATCTTTTAACTTACACAACGAATTTTAACAAACAACAAACTCTGTCAATCAAGAACTCACAGAACTTTATTTCACAAAGAGAAATTTATAGGCTCCTACATGCAATATTAATAATGAGAAATTCAATGTCAGTTCTACTTTGAACAGAAAACCTTTTATTAACAAGTTACTGACATCTAAGCATAATATCCTAATTGCACTGAATGAGAGGAACAAGAAGACATCAACAAGTAAAAGCCTGCCGATTGTAAGGAATATAAAAAATCAGCAGTAAATTAATTTATCTTTTTTTTTAATATTTAGAAAAATAATCATGAAGCAGAAGAACGAAGAAGGGTATCATGCCATTGACAGTGAGGACCAGATGTCCATGCACTTTTGAAGTTATTGGAAAGTTAATTTACAGATGTTACAGGTTCAGTATAAATAAATACCAGATGACAATTAGTTACAATAAACTGCCAAATATGAATTCACTAAAAATGTAGAGAATGTTAGAAGTACACTGCCATATGTTAACCTAATTACATTAATATAGGAAGCTCAAATATGCTATAGTGTACACGTAGATACTGTGGTACTAAATCCAAACCAACATATTAGTCTCAGTACAGGTACATCAGCCATCTGTGTAAATTCTCTTATACTTTCAGGAAGTTTGTACACTTATGCATATTTAACCTTCTATGTAAAAAACTTAACATGACCAATGTCATTAATTATCTAACACTGGATAAAATATTACATAGAAAGTAAAACAAAATTTATATATTTACACTAAGCGGATGAAACTGAAGTCTGCACAGTTCTTATCTGGGTGCTGAACATGAATGTCATGTTTTGCAGCAAACAAGTGAATGTGTAAGTAGCAAAATCGTTTTGTTTGGTTTACTCACACTACAATTACATGTTGTTCATAGGATCTCAGTAGGTTACAACAATATTAAGTGTCTTAAAAACCAGCATAGCTCCCTCTATCTCCCTCTTTCTCTCTCTCTCTCTCTCTCTCTCTCTCTCTCTCTCTCTCCCTCACACATACACATACACACACACACACACACACACACATATATATATATATATATATATATATATATATATATATATATATATATATATAAACAGGGTGAGTCACCTAACATTACCGCTGGATATATTTCGTAAACCACATCAAATACTGACGAATCGATTCCACAGACCGAACGTAAGGAGAGGGGCTAGTGTAATTGGCTAATACAAACCATACAAAAATGTACGGAAGTATGTTTTTTAACACAGACCTACGCTTTTTAAATGGAACCCCGTTAGTTTTGTTAGCACATCTGAACATATAAACAAATTCGTAATCAGTGCCGTTTGTTGCATTGTAAAATTACATCCGGAGATATTGTAACCTAAAATTGACGCTTGAGTACCACCCCCCTGCTGTTCGATCGTATGTATCGGAGAGCACCGAATTACGTAGGGATCCAAAGGGAACGGTGACGGACCTTAGGTACAGAAGACACTGGAACAGCATATTACATCCACATGCTAACATCTTTTTATTGGTCTTTCTCAGTCACGCACATGTGGCGTCAACTCGAAAGACCTGCACCAGGCGAACGGGCTACCCGACGGGAGGCCTTAGCCACACGACATTTCATTTCACTGACGCACATGTACATTACCATGAGGGGTGAGGTACACGTACACACGTGGTTTCCGTTTTCAGTTACGGAGTGGAATAGAGTGTGTCCCGATATGTCAGGCCAATAGATGTTCAATGTGGTGGCCATCATTTGCTGCACACAATTGCAATCTCTGGCGTAATGTATGTCGTACACGCCGAAGTACATCTGGTGTAATGTCGCCGCAGGCTGCCACAATACGTTGTTTCATATCCTCTGGGGTTGTAGGTACATCACGGTACACATTCTCCTTTAACTTATCCCACAGAAAGAAGTCCAGAGTTGTAAGATCAGGAGAACGGGCTGGCCAATTTATGCGTCTTCCACGTCCTATGAAACGCCCGTTGAACATCCTGCCAAGGGCCAGCCTAGTGTTAATTGCGGAATGTGCAGGTGCACCATCATGCTGATACCACATACGTCGACGCGTTTCCAGTGGGACATTTTCGTCAACGTTGGCAGATCATTCTGTAGAAACGCGATGTATGTTGCAGCTGTTTGTTACAACACGCAACTGAACGTCGGAGGTTTCAAGCGTCAACTTTAGGTTACAATATCTCCGGATGTAATTAACATTTTACAATGCAACAAACGGCACTGATTACGTATTGGTTTATATGTTCAGATGTGCTAACAAAATTAACGTGGTTCCATTTAAAAAAACGTAGGTTTGTGTTAAAAAACATACTTCCGTGCATTTGTGTATGGTTTGTATTAAACAATTGCACTAGCCCCTCTCCTCACGTTCGGTCTGTGGAATCGGTTCGTCAGTATTTGATGTGGTTTACGAAATATATCCAGTGGTAACGTTAGGTGACTCACCCTGTATATATATATATATATATATATATATATATATACTCTGCAGAAAATGTTTCATAGCAAATGAAGCAGGTCATGAAAATCATGATTATGGAGAAAGTATATGACCTAACACAATGGGATGCCAATTGAGTAAATAATAACAAAATTATAAATTCCATATGTCCAAGAAAACATCCTGCAACAGGGAACAGGTTTATAAACACAGAGAAACATCCTCCATTACCATCAGAGAACAAATAAAAATATTCAGCATCTAGCCTGCAATAAGATGAACCAAAACAAACCATAGTTCAGTTATGAGCAAGTGCACTCATTTACTGTATGTATCTGTCAGGGTCAGCAACAGACAAGACGGGGAGAGGAAATATGGAAAATTCTGAGCCTAAGTCCCATCACATCTGTATCGTTATCAAAATCCTCTCATCTTAAAATCACTGGAGTATAAAACCATTTTATTCCACAGGATCCTGAATTAGAGTCTGCATGGAATACCTGTTATATGGTAGAGTACAGGCAAATATACAAAACATGATTCAACTAAGAAGAACTATGTCTGAGACCCTAAGGATGAATATTGAGTACTATTTGTGAAAATCTTGACGTATTCAGCATCCTCAGGGATGAATCTTAAGTTATTACTTGTCAAAATCTTGAAGTATTCAGGAAAAAGGTATATAATTGGATAGGATAAAGGAAGGACTTTAAAGGCACAACTGACCTAGCTTCCACATTTATATGTCCAAAGATGCACAACAACATATTCAAGGAAGAATAAGGCCTAACGAATAGACCACAGATTTATATACTATCACCATGCTCTCACATCTTTGACATCGATTGCCGACAAGATCATCAAATACACTACAAATATGTCTGTTAGGGAAAGACAGGAATAACAAAATAAAACTATGTAACACCTGCCAGGAAAACCACTACAAATTGTTGCGGGTAAAAAATGGATAAAACACGTCTGACCTAGCCTACATTTTTAAATATCCAGAGGTGCATAATATTCATTTCATAGAAGCATAAGATTTTAGATTGTCTCGTACACTGCAAAAATATCTGTTACAGACAAGAGAGGAAAAAGGCATAAAACTATCAGCTGCCACAGAGATAATCATATTACACTAGAAAAGAATCTGTTACAGGTAAGACAAGCGAAAGGCATTTGAAATAAGACTGATATCTATCTCACATTATACACTCCTGGAAATGGAAAAAAGAACACATTGACACCGGTGTGTCAGACCCACCATACTTGCTCCGGACACTGCGAGAGGGTTGTACAAGCAATGATCACACGCACGGCACAGCGGACACACCAGGAACCGCGGTGTTGGCCGTCGAATGGCGCTAGCTGCGCAGCATTTGTGCACCGCCGCCGTCAGTGTCAGCCAGTTTGCCGTGGCATACGGAGCTCCATCGCAGTCTTTAACACTGGTAGCATGCCGCGACAGCGTGGACGTGAACCGTATGTGCAGTTGACGGACTTTGAGCGAGGGCGTATAGTGGGCATGCGGGAGGCCGGGTGGACGTACCGCCGAATTGCTCATCACGTGGGGCGTGAGGTCTCCACAGTACATCGATGTTGTCGCCAGTGGTCGGAGGAAGGTGCACGTGCCCGTCGACCTGGGACCGGACCGCAGCGACGCACGGATGCACGCCAAGACCGTAGGATCCTACGCAGTGGCGTAGGGGACCGCACCGCCACTTCCCAGCAAATTAGGGACACTGTTGCTCCTGGGGTATCGGCGAGGACCATTCGCAACCGTCTCCATGAAGCTGGGCTACGGTCCCGCACACCGTTAGGCCGTCTTCCGCTCACGCCCCAACATCGTGAAGCCCGCCTCCAGTGGTGTCGCGACAGGGGTGAATGGAGGGACGAATGGAGACGTGTCGTCTTCAGCGATGAGAGGCGCTTCTGCCTTGGTGCCAATGATGGTCGTATGCGTGTTTGGCGCCGTGCAGGTGAGCGCCACAATCAGGACTGCATACGACCGAGGCAGACAGGGCCAACACCCGGCATCATGGTGTGGGGAGCGATCTCCTACACTGGCCGTACACCACTGGTGATCGTCGAGAGGACACTGAATAGTGCACCGTACATCCAAACCGTCATCGAACCCATCGTTCTACCATTCCTAGACCGGCAAGGGAACTTGCTGTTCCAACAGGACAATGCACGTCCGCATGTATCCCGTGCCACCCAACGTGCTCTAGAAGGTGTAAGTCAACTACCCTGGCCAGCAAGATCTCCGGATCTGTCCCCCATTGAGCATGTTTGGGACTGGATGAAGCGTCGTCTCACGCGGTCTGCACGTCCAGCACGAACGCTGGTCCAACTGAGGCGCCAGGGGGAAATGGCATGGCAAACCGTTCCACAGGACTACATCCAGCATCTCTACGATCGTCTCCATGGGAGAATAGCAGCCTGCATTGCTGCGAAAGGTGGATATACACTGTACTAGTGCCGACATTGTGCATGCTCTGTTGCCTGTGTCTATGTGCCTGTGGTTCTGTCAGTGTGATCATGTGATGTATCTGACCCCAGGAATGTGTCAATAAAGTTTCCCCTTCTTGGGACAATGAATTCACGGTGTTCTTATTTCAGTTTCCAGGAGTGTAATATGATTGAAGATCATCAACCAGACATACCTGGAAAAACAAAGTCTAATCTCAGCCCACTCAATGTCCTTTTCACACCATACCACTCTCTTCACCTCTAAAATCTTCTGCCAACAGTAGCATCTATTTATAGGCAAATGCAGTATATATATATATATATATATATATATATATATATATATATATATATATATATATATATATATATATATCATTTAGATTCTATGCAAGGAAACAGAAATATGTACTTTAAAACATGGGCTTTCATTACTGATTATACGATACTGGTAACAAGTGTTACAATGAGAAGTATTGTATACATGTTTCATCAAAAAACATATGTGCACCACTGATATCCAACCTGCAAAACATACAGCCACGTTTACAAGTAACGAAACTCCAGTAAGCCAAAACTATTGACAAACAGAAATTTAGAAAAATGTTTTTATACGATGAGCTTTTATGAACTGAATTAATTTTTTCGTGTTTTACTTTTTATATAATTTGTCTTGTCACTCCCTCCACCCCCCTCCCCAAGCAACACCTTTCCCAACACCACCCCAGCCACATCTTACCAGTACATACGTTAACATCAAGATAGTGTAATGCCCACCATGTGATCATTTCATTTATTCCTTTTCATAAACGAATCACCATCCTCCGACCTTCATCTCTGTCCTCCTCCGTCACCTATTTGTCAAATTCAATAGTATGCAGAAAACTAACTACTTTTAGCTCACCCTATCTAAATAAATAGGTAAAAGAAGTTGAAGGCTGTGTAAGCCATCACAGGATATCATCAAAAAGATATTAAGTGAAGCCAACTGATCATTCAGCACATTTTAACTATTACGAGGGTAAATCAGCATGTTTTGCAGAATACTTAACTTCCTGCCTTTGGGTCCCATATGAAGAATTTTCATACTACCGCGAATATCGTAAATTTGTGCTGAGATTGAGGCAGAAGATGTCCAAAAGTAGTTTTACTTTGTTGACCTATATGTTCACGAAAGTGCGTAAAAAGGATCTACCGGCTTGGCCTACACAAAAGCCCTCATATTCCCCACAGCGCACCTTATTTATACATAAATTATTATTCATATCCTCCTGAGTTTCAGTTTTTCGTCTGAGTTTTGTCTGCAACTTATTTACCATCGTAAAGGCAAAAATGATATTAGAATTGTGGGGCTTCCCTGTGATACCTCCAGAATATTGTACAAAGAGGTCCATCCCATGAACGTCTAAGGGAAGTAATTCCAGTGGTGGTTTCTCATTGCCTTCCACTGTCCTCCACATCCTGTTGGCTGGCTGACCCAGTTTCCCACTGGGGTTGGTTACCAAACTTTCCACTGGGTTGCTCAGCTTAACAGGGGGTCCACGTGGATTGTGGAGAATTGAGGTGAGAGAGGCTAAGAGAACCCTGTCGTTGAGTTCCTTTATTGGTATCTCACCTCCATTTTTCAGCCAGAGTCGCAAGGTTCTTGCAGCGACTCCCCCAGGTAATCTCCCAGGCCCAGGATGGGATGGTACCACCGACTTTTTAGTCAGCGACAAGGACTTGCAAGCTGGTTTGCAGATTGAGGCATTCATCATAGATGGCTCACGTTTTAGTCTCTCTAAGAAAGGAGAAATTGAATTTGGATATATGAACTACTCTGCACTTGCAGTCTGGCCGATTGCATGGGAGACTGAAGCATGAAAAGAGTGTAGTGTCGCCAGTGCGCGTAATCAGCGTGCACTGGAGGTACGGATTCCATAGGTCAGTGCCATTGTCACCATGCAGATGAGTCTGCTACTACCTCCTCCAACTACAGCGACTGGGGAAGCAGGTGTCTTTCTGCTGGGTACCAGGGCACGCGGGAATTCTAGGGAATGAAAGGACTGATCGAGCAGCCAAGGAGGCGTGTCGTGACCGTCAGGTCATTCAGTGTGCTATCCCACTGCATGCCCTCACCTCGCTGTTGAGGTATAAAGTCCTGTGTCGTTGGGAACATGAGTGGCTAGAAGTGACCGACAACAGGCTCCATGTGATCAAGCCCACAACTCGGCCGTAGCGTACTTCCTTCCAGCCATGTCGACGGGACGAGGTCATCCTTACTCGTCTTCGCATCGGCCACAGCCCTATGACGCATGGATTTTTACTCCGGCGATAGGACCCTCTGGTGTGTGGTGTTTGTGGCGTGCAGATCACGGTGCACCACATTTTATTGGACTGCATTTTATTTCCTGACCAGCGGATTGCAGCGGATTTGCCGGCGGATCTGCAGACTATTTTATGCAGTACTCAAACGAATGTGGTTCGGGTTTTAAAGTTCTGTGAATTGTCCCACATTTTTAACAAGATTTTGGGGAGATATGTTTAATGTGTCAACGGGGTGGCTGGCTCACCCAAATTTTTTCGTAAGTGGCCAGCCAGTCTCATTTCCCTGTGCTGTTCTTTTAGCTCTTTTGTGTTTTGTTTTCCCTCTCGATTGGCTATCTTGCCTCCACATTGGTTTTAGTGCATGTGAGAGTGCCTGTGCTATAGTCATTGTGTGGTCGTTTCGTGTGCATGCGTGTTCGACAGTTTTCGTTCTTATCCACATTCGTTTGTTTTCATCGATGTCAGGACACTGATAACCTCGCCGTTGGGCGCCCATAAGTTCTCAAACGACACACACACACACTAGTCGTATTACCTTTTTGCGTGAAGGGGAGTCTCTGGGGAATCCTCTTCTTGTCAGGCCCCATACACTGCCGCCGCCGACCGCTGGCACATGCCCAGATAATGCACTGCAGTCTGGTGGTCTTCGTGATTTCATCCACCATGCGCCCATAAGCCACTCTGCAATTTCGAAGGTCCCAGATGTTCGTTCGGCGGGAAGCCTGTCAGCACGTTGACACAGCCCCAGGTTTTTCCCTCGGGCCTGGCGACTCCAGAGTTGCAACAAATATTCGTCGTGCAACAAAGGATTATATTGAGAAAGTACTTTCGTCGTGCCGTCTGCCTAATTTCACCTGCACAGTATTAATGGATTCTCTGTAGGTCATTGTCCTCAGTACTTTTTCAATATAGTTTTACAAATATTTTATGTAGAAACATAATAAAAGACAGTCTTCAAAATGGTTCAAATGGCTCTTAGCACTATGGGACTTAACTTCTGAGGCCATCAGTCCCCTAGAACTTAGAACTACTTAAACCTAACTAACCTAAGGGCATCACACACATCCATGCTCGAGGCAGGATTCGAACCTGCGGCCGTAGCGGTCGCGCGGTTCCAGACTGTACCGCCTAGAACCGCTCTACCAGCCCGGCCGGCGACAGTCTTCACCCTGACATTATTAAACGTTAGTGTTCAGTTGAATTTGTAATGGTTCCATTAACATCCCTGAAAAATTCATGTCTGAAGAACTTACATGAAACGATATTCATTTACAAGATTTTGGTAATTTTACATACTAAAATTGACGTTGCGCAACATAATCCTTTGTTACCCGACTAATCTAAAGTAATGGTACAAAAATCTAGCTATCTTGTGGCATAGAAAACGTTATGTCAAAACAATAAATAGATGCAAGCTGAAGACAAAGAAAAAATGTTCTAATGCCGTAATTAACCACATTCCCAGTATACATTATTCTAATAACACAATGAAATCCATCTATTGTCTACCCATCACCGTATGACTGCTTGTCCATTATACTCACTACGGCATCGCTGGCTACAGTGCTATGCCCTCCTGGTGACACTGTCCTCGATGACGACACCTGTCAGTCTGAAAACTACAGCAAATCAAAAAAGTAATCATCCTTGGATAATAAAGATCTTAGTGATCGTAATGTAGAACTTTAAAGTAGTAATAATAAAAATATTTTGAAAAATACTTACATACTAGGCAGACCGATACTGTTACTGCTACCATGGCTTGCTTCCTCCTGAAGAGGTGACGTTGCTTTTGATCGGTTAGGCATCGAGTTCCCACCGCTGGCTCTTTTCTCCGCCGCCCCTACTGGTTGTACACTGTATCTAAGTGATGTTCTTTGAGGCAAGACAAGAATTGTTGATATTCTATATACCCCACAGATTCTCCTTCACCTTCTATAGCTGGCAGTATGTACATTATGTTAGTACATTTATTACACGTGTGTTCGTGACTTCACCTACTCATTGAAGAGATTTGGTCGAGGAGATGCTGCTTATGCCCCTTGCACTGATTGTCCACTTCACTGTCGAGAGACTGGCTACTCCCATGAAGATGTACCCAATGCTACAGCGGCGTGGGCGGGCTCGGTGACCATGTTGGTATCATACTCCAGCGAAACTCCCTCCAAAGATAGTGCAACTCACGCAGTGGCGTGCCCATACTCCAACAAAAAATTCCAACGAAAATAGTGCAACGCAACCAGTGGCGTGCACATACCCCAAAGAAAAACTCTTCCAAAAAAATGATGCAGTGCAACCAGGGCGTATCCACCTCCAAGGAAAAATAAGTCGAGCAGCTCCCCAACAGTGTCCACGTCACAAAATCGGCCAAGTTTTGACACACGCGAGAAACTTCTTCCGTAACTCGACTCTCAGATGGATGGTATTGCTCCCACTGCAACAGCGATAAGTAGTTTGTTGTGAATGAAAAAGAACTCAGTTCCATTTCATTCACATTCAATAAGGATGCACAAGATAACACATCCGTCTGGTTTAATTTACCGGTCTACACAACAACAAATAACCTGGTCAGAAATAATTCTACACACACACACACACGACCACACACACACACACACACACACACACACACACACACACACACACATATATATATATATATATATATATATATATATATATATATATACTTCATGTATATTTATGTCCTAAAAACTTTAGACTTACTCCACAGGAGTTTGCTATTCTAGCCTACTCTAGAATTGGTTTAATATAGAAGATAGGGTGAAGTCCACCTGATTTCTTGCTCTTCATCTATTCCGTTTCAAAGGCTTCTGGTGGCAGATGCTCCCAGGGTTACCACAAGTTTCCCCAATTTAAATTCCCTGTCATGTCCCTGATTCCCATACAAGTTTTAGCATTTTTCGCTGACAAATTTTGAGATCTCAGAAATATGTAAGAACCTCTGTATTTCTCCCCTGTGTGGGCAAAACTCTTAAGTACTAACATCAACATCTTCGATAATGGACTGTTTTTAGAGGGAGAAAGCAAGAAAACCATTCATTAAGGCCATTGTTGTTATTTTATTTCATTAATACGAAACGCATTTGGTGACAAAAACGTGCATTTCCTTGTAGTTGCAAGACATTTAAAATACCTACACGGTTTTCAGAAATAACCTCAGAGAAAGGAAGCCTCTTGAGAAAAGTGTATAATGCAGGGAAAAGTTGTGTAAACCAACACTATAGGTGACCGCCAATAAAATGTTGGTTCTACTACTTTCGTTATTGTCAGTTATTACCCACTGTTTTAAGTCTGTTATTTTACGGGTATTGTGTGATTTTTATTTCGAGAAATGTACGAGGTGCATTCAAGTTCTAAGGCCTCCGATTTTTTTTCTAATTAACTACTCACCCGAAATCGATGAAACTGGCGTTACTTCTCGACGTAATCGCCCTGCAGACGTACACATTTTTCACAACGCTGACGCCATGATTCCATGGCAGCGGCGAAGGCTTCTTTAGGAGTTTGTTTTGACCACTGGAAAATCGCTGAGGCAATAGCAGCACGGCTGGTGAATGTGCGGCCACGGAGAGTGTCTTTCACTGTTGGAAAAAGCCAAAAGTCACTAGGAGCCAGGTCAGGTGAGTAGGGAGCATGAGGAATCACTTCAAAGTTATTATCACGAAGAAACTGTTGCGTAACGTTAGCTCGAAGTGCGGGTGCGTTGTCTTGGTGAAACAGCACACGCGAAGCCCTTTCCGGACGTTTTTGTTGCAGTGCAGGAAGGAATTTGTTCTTCAAAACATTTTCGTAGGATGCACCTGTTACCGTAGTGCCCTTTGGAACGCAATGGGTAAGGATTACGCCCTCGTTGTCCCAGAACATGGACACCATCATTTTTTCAGCATTGGCGGTTACCCGAAAAGTTTTTTGGTGGCGGTGAATCTGTGTGCTTACATTGAGCTGACTGGCGCTTTGTTTCTGGATTGAAAAATGGCATCCACGTCTCATCCATTGTCACAATCGACGAAAAGAAAGTCCCATTCATGCTGTCGTTGCACGTCAACATTGCTTGGCAACATGCCACACGGGCAGCCATGTGGTCGTCTGTCAGCATTCGTGGCACCCACCTGGATGACACTTTTCGCATTTTCAGGTCGTCATGCAGGATTGTGTGCACAGAACCCACAGAAATGCCAACTCTGGAGGCGATCTGTTCAACAGTCATTCGGCGATCCCCCAAAACAATTATCTCCACTTTCTCGATCATGTCGTCAGACCGGCTTGTGCGAGCCCGAGGTTGTTTCGGTTTGTTGTCACACGATGTTCTGCCTTCATTAAACTGTCGCACCCACGAACGCACTTTCGATACATCCAGACCTCCATCACCACATGTCTCCTTCAACTGTCGATGAATTTCAATTGGTTTCACACCACGCAAATTCAGAAAACGAATGATTGTACACTGTTCAAGTAAGGAAAACGTCGCCATTTTAAGTATTTAAAACAGTTCTCATTCTCGCCGCTGGTGGTAAAATTCCATCTGCCGTACGGTGCTGCCATCTCTGGGACGTATTGACAATGAACGCGGCCTCATTTTAAAACAATGCGCATGTTTCTATCTTTCCAGTCCGGAGAAAAAGAATCGGAGGCCTTAGAACTTGAATGCACCTCTTACATAGAGTACAAACTGCCAGTGAGTGCCACAATTTTCTTTTTCTTATCGTCCATGCTTGGCCTCTGGCCTGACGAAGAGCATCACCGTCCTGTGTCCATGAATAAACCATAAAAATTAGCCGCATTATGTCACACGCAAACGGACTCGGTCTACGGGCAGGTCAGAGAGACTAGATCCGGCGGGCAGGGCTGCAGATCCATTAGAGATACCCGCAGAAATGGCCTGCGGTTTTGGACCGTCGCGGAAATTCACTCGTATGGCCACCTATTTAGTAGTCACAGATAAGTTGTTCAAACACTCTAAGAATTAATAATAATGAGAGTAGGTAGAACTCGCCGTAAAGATGATCGCTGAGCCGCGGACAGGCACGTAGAAAAGACAATCACACTCTCACAAATAAATTTTCGGCCACAGCCTTTGTCGGATAACGGGAGCAAACACACATTCACACAATCACCTGAGTGACTCATGCACAGATGACCGCCGTCTCCGTCCGCTGTGTCAACAATGTCTGAGAAACAGATCCAAACAAACCACTCCTCACACCTCCTCGACTCTCTACGGCAGCTGCTAGGCTAACGGCTACAAGTGGTGGCAGCACTGGCTGCAAGCTGAGGAGGGCGGCAGAAAGGGAAGAAGCGGGAGGGATGAGGAGCTAGGGAAGCAGCGCACGTACTCTGCTGCACCCAGCCAGTGGCGATGCATCACATCTCAGTAAACAAACCATCTCATCCGCAAAAACGACATTTTCCAGTGTTTTTTTTTCAAATTTCCCTGATATTTCCCTGACTCTCCCTCATTTCCAGAACTTGTGATAATCCTGTGTCCTCATTCGGTAGTGCTTTCTCGTCGGGATGATTCTTCCCGCTCCGACCTGCAGACTGAATTCTGCAGAGAGGAATGTCTACAATTTTCTGATTCTGTAGCTGCATTCACCGGGGCAAGTCTACCACCTTTATTAAGTTCTGAGGAAGTCGAATCTTTAAGACTGTTATCGGCGCTAGCTCCGTGATCCCATGACGTACCTCACAGGTGACATCTTAGAAATCGTTGAGGAAAACGTCCCAGGAGGGATGTGTCTTGTGGCAATATAGCCGACACAGGTTGCCTGACTCTTTTATGACACGCTCTGCCAAAGTCGAGCTCGGGTGGTCTAAGGGAATAAAGATTAGTTCAGTCCTTTTTGTCTTTAGTGTTTCTTTGCACCGCCCTGACTTGTACTGCGACCCGTTATCAGAAATAATTCTGCAGGTCTCAAAGTTTTCGAACGCGACTGTTCTCATGTAGCAGAGTCTGTAACGGTTCCCCTCAAGATCCTCTTTGGCACTGGACTGCACCTCTATAGGGAATCTTCATAATGCGTCAGCCATTACATTTTGACTGCCCTCTACGTATTTAATGGTGAAATTTAAATCCTGCAAGTATGTTATCGATCTTATTAACTTTTTGCAGGTTAATTTTGCACTGAGCAGGAATTCCAGGACATTATGATCTATATAGACCGTGATCTTCCTCCCGTATAAGAAATATTTAAACTTTTCAAACCCTCAGAAATATCCGAGTGCCTCTACCTCTGCGACAAGGTAAATCTTTTCTCATTTTGAGCGGATTCTGCTCCCAAATGCAATAGTTTTCTTGACCCAGTTTCCATCCTCAATACAATTCTGGAAGACTATCACACCCCTGCCTGTATAGGAACTGTCAGTGACCATGCATAATTCCTCTCCCAACTTGGGATGTGAGAGTATTGGCACTTCTAGAAGTGCCGACTTCAAGGCCTGAAATTCGCTCTCCAAGGTTTCATCCCACTCCTTTGCTATTTTCTTTCCTGTAAGCCGATATAAACGTGGGCTTCTCTGGGTGTTCACATGAATGAATCGATTACTAAAATTTATGAAACCAAGGAACCTCTTAACTGTCTTTTGGTTATCGGTCTTTTAAACTTCTCAACCGCTTCAGTTTTTTCATGGTTAGGTTTAATTCTCTCTACTATTATGATGCGACCAGGTAATTTCACAGATGACATTCCAAATATTGTTTTTTGAATATTCGCAATGATTCCAAACTCCTTGAATGTGTGAATAAGTTCCTGCAGTATCGTATGATGTTCCTGCCATGTCTTTTCGGCTATTGATTGGTTGTCAACGTAACTCGTAACGTGTAAATGCCATGAAGACCTCGGACAAACGCAGCTGACGAAATATTAAGCCCAAAAGGCAGTCTCCGGATTTGATAGCATTTCCCAAATGCCAGGAATACTGTGAAGACTGGCCTAAATTAGGGTGCACCTCAATTTGTCAGAAGCTAAATCTGAGATCTACCGAGGAGAAAACAGATACGCCGTGCAAGTTCTGGAGAAGCTCTTCGAGCCTCTCGGCTCTGTTTCCTTCTATATCAATAATGGTGATGATCTGACATGAGTCGAGGACAAGACGGGTAAGCTTCATCTGTCTTCTCGACTTCATTGAACGGGTTATGATAGGTGGACCTGGTGGGCTCTGTCACCCCATCCAATAACATTTTTGTTATTTTACTCGCCGTTTTGTCTCTGTGTATCAGGGAAATGAAATATGGTGGCACAAAGAATTTCTTGTGCCGTCGTATCTTAAATTCGTCCTGGAAATTTTTAATCGAGCCCGGTTTAGGTAAAAAGACATCTTTGTGCTTTATTAGCATGTCAAGCAACTCATTACGCTCCTCAGGTTCAATACAGAGAACGAATTCGATCTTTTCCCCTGTGACTTATTTCCCTTTGATTTCTTGGGTCATTAGTTTCGTTTCCTTGTTCACGACACTCTTCCAAAGCGTGGTCTTTTCTGTAATCAACATTCGTATAACTGAGATGGACACAATTGGTTGGAAATTGCACTTTTATTGCATGCTCCTCAAATAGATGTTACTGCCCTTGCACAATACAATTTCTCGTCTTCCAAGTATTGATTTTGGAAATGTATCGCCATGATCATATCGACTGCCACATATGACACGACTAAGAAGTTGGTTTCTAGTTTGTGACACATGAATTCCAGTTGCGTCTGAAGAGTTAATTGCGTGTATTTTCATCGAAGTGCGGCTTTTGTCTTCATCTTTTTCACTGACAGGGTACGCCAGCTCTTCTTGTCAGAACAAAGTTTGTATACCGCCTCCGAAATGACCATTGTCGGTTAGTCCGTGCTAATGTGCGTCACCTATGGTTGCAGTAATTATGGGATGAAGGTCCTGTCGCGTTATCACTTCCTGCCCCTCCAGCAAATATCTCCGGTAGGTCCTCACTTTACCTGGCTCGATGTGTATGTTTGTAGAGTCGTTTTGAGCCGTCACGGCACGAACCTGGCGTTACTTTCGCATAGTACGATTATTATTTAGTTGTTGGCTATTGGGGTTAGGCACCTGAACTTCCATCACCTGTTCCTCCTCCGAACCTTGATTCACCTCTCTCCAGTTTTGCTCAAAATGCCGCTCGATATTACGTCTTTGGAACTGGTTAAATTTTTCCCCTTCTTCTCGGTGCTCTTGTCCTCGCGATGGTCATCACTATTATTTCTTCCGGTGTTGTCCCAGCTAAACGTTATTCTGTCCTGCATTTCGCTCTCGAGCAGCTTATCTGTCGAATATCTGCTCAAGTTTGCGAAGTAGAGTCTTAAATATCTCGATATTTGTACCTCATTTACCAACTGTGGCTTGCCTGTAATTACTTGGTAGTTTCGAGAAGGTGAACGAACGATTTCAGTGTCATTGTGTGCCGCTTCTAAGAACTGGTTCTGACGATTCGAGTCTGAGCACAGGATAATTTCTTGTTTTATTCGGTCTTGCATTTCCCGTGACCAGCATATTCCGAGAAACGCTCCTTTAACTGATGGGCAGTTTTCCGCAACCCCGCACACTTTCTCGATTTCTCGATCTTCAATATGTCCGCAGATAAATTCCAGTTTTGCCTCTAGTGGCCATGACCCTAGGAATGGGTGGAAAAACTGAGGCAGGAAAACTTTCGCGTGGGACGGACCTTCCTTTTCCCGAAAATTCTGGAATTTCAGCAGTGACAGTAAGCGCTTAAAATCGAAGTCCGGTCCTGCCCTTGCTCTCGCCCTATTCCCCGAGTCATACATCCTATGTTGCCCTACATGTGCAGTTGGACGTAGGGACCGGTCAACCGTGCATTACTCTGGTATTCCGGCTCCGCATTGGACCTATTAATTGGGCTGCAATTGTGTGAGAGATCGATGTTATTGGCAGAAAGCGCGCGCTGTGATGCTTTTTCTCTTTCTGACCCCACAGACGTTGAGCAGCCTGCCGATGACACGATTCTCTCTGCCGCTCCTGTGTGGTCAGAGCGCACAGCACCTCTCTGCCTCCTTGTTCTGTTTGAACAAGACGTTCTTCTATTCTCTGTATTTTCTACGAGATACCTGCAACATGTTCTTCTCCCTGCGTTTCGACGGATTCAGTTGGGACTGCACTGATGTTTGCAGTTCGCTTCGCTAGCCTGGCGTGGTTATTTGCCGTTACGGCGGTTCTTTTGGCTACTGCTGTTTCTACACTAGCTTAGGCGGCCTTCCT
Source organism: Schistocerca piceifrons (assembly GCF_021461385.2). Taxonomy (NCBI): domain Eukaryota; kingdom Metazoa; phylum Arthropoda; class Insecta; order Orthoptera; family Acrididae; genus Schistocerca; species Schistocerca piceifrons. The sequence goes on from NC_060144.1 coordinate 127,168,841, forward strand.
CTTTGCTGCTAACGAAGTCTGCTTAGCCGCGCTACTAATCTTCCCCACCACTGTTAGGTGGTCATCGATTTACTCACGTTGATTCCCCATTTTTTCCTACCTCCTGACGTCTCTTTTCTAATTTTTGCATTCCCTCTTTTCTGATTATTTCTGCTTCTTTTATTTCTTTCAAAATCTGGAATCTTCACAGAATGTGCATGAGACCTGTCGTTGCGAGGACGGACAGAATTGGAGTTTTTTGCCGTTGCAAGGAAACTGTCTGGACTTCTTCGGGCACTCAAGACCACCGGCTGGTGACATGACACGCGACTCCTGAGCGCTGCTGTGTCGTCAATGCAAGATTAGCTCCTTGATGCTCCTGTCTTCTTCTTCTTCAATATTTTCACCTTCAGTGATATGCGCCCGATCAGTTACTGAGCCGTACCTCACATCAGTGCGCCTGTCATCCTGTTCTCTCGGAACGTGAACCATCTCATCCGGTGACTCGTTTTCGTTCACAGATTCTGCTCTGTCCACCACGCAACACCTATAGTACTGACTCACGTTACGTATCACCCGAGAGTTACTTCACGTTAACATTCATGTAAACGGACAAGAAATGAAATATGCAGTGCACATTTGGTAAAAATTTTAAAATTTTTACTACGCTTCCTAGTACACTGATAAAACTTGTCACAACACTTTGCATTATCAGTTACGAGGGCAGTTCAATAAGTAATACAACACATTTTTTTTCTGAAACAGGGGTTGTTTTATTCAGCATTGAAATACACCAGGTTATTCCCCAATCTTTTAGCTACACAACACAATTTTTCAACGTAATCTCCATTCAATGCTACGGCCATATGCCACCTTGAAATGAGGGCCTGTATGCCTGCACGGTACCATTCCACTGGTCGATGTCGGAGCCAACGTCGTACTGCATCAATAACTTCTTCATAATCCGCGTAGTGCCTCCCACGGATTGCGTCCTCCATTGGGCCAAACATATGGAAATCCGACGGTGCGAGATCGGGGCTGTAGGGTGCATGAGGAAGATCAGTCCCCTGAAGTTTTATGAGCTCCTCTCGGGTGCGAAGACTTGTGTGAGGTCTTACGTTGTCATGAAGAAGGAGAAGTTCGTTCAGATTTTTGTGCCTACGAACACGCTGAAGTCGTTTCTTCAATTTCTGAAGAGTAGCACAATACACTTCAGAGTTGATCGTTTGACCATGGGGAAGGACATCGAACAGAATAACCCCTTCAGCGTCCCAGAAGACTGTAACCATGACTTTACTGGCTGAGGGCATGGCTTTAAACTTTTTCTTGGTAGGGGAGTGGGTGTGGCGCCACTCCATTGATTGCCGTTTTGTTTCAGGTTCGAAGTGATGAACCCATGTTTCATCGCCTGTAACAATCTTTGATAAGAAATTGTCACCCTCAGCCACATGACGAGCAAGCAATTCCGCACAGATGGTTCTCCTTTGCTCTTTATGGTGTTCGGTTAGACAACGAGGGACCCAGCGGGAACAAACCTTTGAATATCCCAACTGGTGAACAATTGTGACAGCACTACCAACAGAGATGTCAAGTTGAGCACTGAGTTGTTTGATGGTGATCCGTCGATCATCTCGAACGAGTGTGTTCGCACGCTCCGCCATTGCAGGAGTCACAGCTGTGCACGGCCGGCCCGCACGCGGGAGATCAGACAGTCTTGCTTGACCTTGCGGCGATGATGACACACGCTTTGCCCAACGACTCACCGTGCTTTTGTCCACTGCCAGATCACCGTAGACATTCTTCAAGCGCCTATGAATATCTGAGATGCCGTGGTTTTCCGCCAAAAGAAACTCGATCACTGCCCGTTGTTTGCAACGCACATCCGTTACGGACGCCATTTCAACAGCTCCGTACAGCGCTGTCACCTGTCGGAAGTCAATGAAACTATACGAGACGAAGCGGGAATGTTTGAAAATATTCCACAAGAAATTTCCGGTTTTTTCAACCAAAATTGGCCGAGAAAAAAAATGTGTTGCATTACTTATTGAACTGCCCTCGTACCATCCCTTGCAAAAAATGGTTCAAATGGCTCTGAGCACTATGGGACTTAACTTCTGAGGTCATGAGTCCCCTAGGACTTAGAACTACTTAAACCTAACTAAGGACATCACACATATTCATGCCAGAGACAGGATTCGAACCTGCGACAGTAGCGGTCGCGCGGTTCCAGACTGTAGCACCTAGAACCTCTCGGCCACTCTGGCCGGCCATCCCTTGAAAAACTGATTCACAACGCTGATAGCAGCCCTATATATCACCACACAGAAAACATGGAATGTGGTGCAGAAACCATATCCATATGAACAACAAAAATAACCACAGCTAAATAAAAAGAACAGAGTGATTACTAAATACGCACCACGGTCTTATACTACCACGGAGTTAGAATCAAAGAGGGGAGAGAAAAAGAACTAAACTTTATTAAATGCTGACTGCCTCTCAGAGACAACCTGGAAAAATCATAGGCACGCCACCCCATTATGCGAGGTCTGAGGTTTGAGAGGTAGACATGTCACACAAATTTATTAAAGAAAACCTTATTCGTTAGGCTACTACACTCAATCCCACCCCCTTTAACTACCACAGTTCCTCTCAACTAACACTTCATAGAGGAAATTATGATAGGGCCCTATCTGTGGTCAGTTTAAGAGTTGCGCCTTAGACATGAACTTATGATAATTTAATAGATGGTCACTTGTATCTGGCACAAGGCGTTGATAATAAAGTTGAAATTCAGCTATTAAATATTACAAGGATTTTGTATCACAAAGTCATTTATTGCGAGGAGTTCTAAAGTAATATTAGACGTAAATATTAAATGTAATTATATGGTTCAAATGGCTGTGAGCACTATAGGATTTAACATCTGATGTCATCAGTCCCCTAGAACTTAGAGCTACTTAAACCTAACTAACCTAAGGACATCACACACATCCATGCGCGAGGCAGGATTCGAACCTGCGACCACAGCGGTCGCGGGGCTCCAGACTGTAGCGCCTAGAACCGCTCGGCCACACCGGCCGGCTGAATGTAATTAAATAAGAACAATGTAACTTCGGCAATGAGATATTGGCTGAATTTGCATACGAGAGTGGAATTAACTCTCACGTTATGGAGCCCTGCAAAGTTGATGAGTGAGAGTATGCCTTAACGCGTTATCCCTCACTATTATGAACAATACTGATCAGGAATGAGAGCCCTTTATACAGGTCACACATGCAAGCAGTGGCTGTGTGTGGCGACAAGGCGACGGTGTAAGCTGGGAGGAGTCAAATTAATCAGACAAGTCCCTACTGCGCCGCTGTTGCAAATACATTACCGTCTGAGAGGCTGGTCGGGTGTCAACAACTCGGAGCACAGGGATAACGTTGCAGCTGAGGTCCGTGCCCGCGGATTGAGTGTGATCCCACAGAAATAGTGCAAGCATGAAACGACTGTTCTCACCAAGTACTAACACGCAGAATCTGCCCAGTCTACTGCGAATCACCTTCACTCTGGTTGACCAGAAATGAAGAAGTCGAACGTTCGTTATGGCGGTGTAGAAGCGAAACATGACCGATCTCTCCGGTCATCCAGAAGTGAATCCCTGTACTTCACATCAAAAGATTAGCACCTTGTGTCCAGAGCGTAGGAAAATCTCTAACCGTGGGAGGACACAGGAACAGCCGCCAGTCATACTCTTGGATTCTGCCGGTCCTTTCCGCTCCAAACCATTAGAATAAACTTTCTTCCTATCGCGGGTTGTGCAACCAAATTCGGAGTGAGCTCTTTTGCGTCAGCAGACACCACATCGGTCCACCAATCAGATGGCGTTTTTAAAGGCACATCTCCTGGAACAGCGTAATTTATAAACGAAATATTTGAAACATAATAAATAAATATTGTTAAAAGATGAGTACTATGAACGGTTGTATAGACTGTACGATACAACCGCAGAAACAAATGTGGAATTACGTCCCTAAATTATTTTTGTGAAGGGGACGGCACCTTTTTCGTTTTAGAAGGGGCCAAGACGGACGCTTTTCTGCGATTACGGCATATTTATATGGCACACCGCCATTATCATCTATATTTGGTAGAGGTGCAATCTCACTAGGAGCACTCGCATGTTGTTACATGCAACATCTGATTTAATGTACAGGGTGGTTCAAAAAGAATACCACAACTTTAAAAATGTGTATTTAATGAAAGAAACATAATATAACCTTCTGTTATGCATCATTACAAAGAGCATTTAAAAAGGTTTTTTTTCACTCAAAAACAAGTTCAGAGATGTTCAATATGGCCCCCTCCAGACACTCGAGCAATATCAACCCGATACTCCAACTCGTTCCACACTCTCTGGAGATGTTAGAGAATTGGCTGTTCCCTCAGCTCGAACAAGAAGCACAACAATTCATATTTCAGCAGGATGGAGCGCCACCACATTGGCACTTATCTGTCCGTAACTACCTGAACGTCAACTACCCGAGGTAATGGATCGGCTGCCAGGCAGCCCGTGACAGAGCACTTCATCACTGGCCTCCAAGAAGCCCTGATCTTACCCCCTGCGATTCTTTCTTATGGGGGTATGTTAAGGATATGGTGTTTCGGCCACCTCTCCCAGCCACCATTGATGATTTGAAACGAGAAATAACACCAGCTATCCAAACTGTTACGCCTGATATGCTACAGAGAGTGTGGAACGAGTTGGAGTATCGGGTTGATATTGCTCGAGTGTCTGGAGGGGGCCATATTGAACATCTCTGAACTTGTTTTTGAGTGAAAAAAAACCTTTTTAAATACTCTTTGTAATGATGTATAACAGAAGGTTATATTATGTTTCTTTCATTAAATACACATTTTTAAAGTTGTGGTATTCTTATTGAATCACCCTGTAATTCTCATTGTACATTTATTGCTTATGTGTGACCACTGATTGTACTGATATTACTTAATATTAGTTTCATTTTATGTTAAAAGTCATCCTCAGCTATACTGCGTCTTGAAATGGTGAAAGGCTCCGTGTTCATTAAATGCACATAAATAGTCGAGTACGAACCATTTCTTAGGTGAGTAAATGTTTTCGAAGTCCGATAAAAGAAGTAAAACAATCAGAAAGGATCTTACACAGAAAGCCACTGTCAAGCGCGCCTAACAAAAATAATGTATTTACATACTTTATTTATTTAGGAAATTATTTATGCATTTTAATAAATTAGCTCACTTCCTAGCATTTATCAACTCACAATCACGTCAGAATTAATAATCAACCGGCAACTTCGCATCTGGACCAGTTATTGTATATACTATATAGTGTTTGTTTGTTGCATGGACGATACGAACATATGTAAGGAGCCATTACCACTGAAAAAGTTGTAACAACCAAACTGGAGGAAATTTAATGCAAATCATGATGCAACCTGGAATCTGCATTGAAAAATAGGATCTAAGTAAGACACCACATTTATTCTTTAGCACGTCAGTTGGGGCCACATTCTATAGTTGTAGTTTGCTCTGTTGCTTCCATAAAAATTTTTCCGAAATTGTAGCAATCACATTACGAATTGCAATCTATTTTGCCGAACAGTCTACTACGACAATAGACTTAAACTATTTTACAAAATGGCCGAATTATGTCTTGTACAACGCAAAATGGCTAGAGGCCATTACATCTAAATATTTTCCGATTAAATGCTATTCTTGCTTAGTAAAATCATCACTGCTGCTATATTGAATTTTACGAAATTAATTTTCACGAATTTAATTACTCACGAGTTTAAAGATTTTCTTTCCTTCCACAATACAATGCCTATAGCACGAAAATAAAACGTAAACAGTTCCCGAGAATAGAGCACGATAGACAGCAAACACAAGCAGAACCTCACATGGACATCGAACACAATATTGACAATAACTCTAATGTTGGTACAGACTTTAATGAGGAATCAATATTTGAAATGCCTAGCGTCGGTAATTTTGTTAACGTCCCGACCACTAGTCTATTATTAAAAGCCAGCTATGAGCCAATTCCTGACCGTGACGTCAAGTCAAAAGGCGTGGCGGGGCAGAGCAGTTTCAGTCAGCAAATATTGCTAATAAGCTTAATAATATAATGCAACAAATATCCGAAAGTAAAAAAGACAATGAGACACGTATGACATCAATGCAAAATCATATGAGAGCACTTCCAGCAGACGTACAAAGAGATATGACAATACTGAAAACGGGGACATGACGAGATTAAGACCGATTTGATTGCTCTAAAAGCCTATAACGACCATTTATGCGAATGGATAGACGAAATAAATGCAAGACTGGGTGACTGAACTCGACAAAAATATTCCGAACTAAATTTCGAACAAGAAAAACTCATCAAGGACGTAATAAACATTCAGAGCGAAGTCAAACAGTTAAATGCCACGTCCGAAGCTGTTTCGAGCAAAGTGAAGTCCTGGCCATCAGTACATGAATCAGTAACTACGCGGGTTACACAAATTGAGGACAAGACAAACACGTTGACCAAACAATTAACAGACAAGCTTCAGTTAGACACAGACAACCATTTCGCAAACATGAAAGAAGAATGACACAATTGGATTGATGAGAAGAACAAATGTTCCACAAGATTTCGGGATTGCAGCCGGATCTCATCCACTTCTTTCCACGAATTTCGGCTGACAACCTTACAGCCATCTTCAGGCGAGTGTTTGACACTGTAGATTGCTAGTGCAAGTCGCTCTATTTATACGTAAAAGTGCCGCAGGCGCGCATGCGCAAGTTATCGTAGCATGCGCGCCACCTGTCGATTCCAAGGCCCTCTACAATATTAATGCATCTATGGAGTGCAAACGAATGCGCGAAAAAAGTAAAACATGCACGCAAACGTGTCCAAAACAAAAAAATGCTAAATTTTAATATTTAAATTAAAATTACTTGTCGCTCGACATGTCAGAAGCCATAAAAAGTTTTCTTTTGGTTGAAATTAAAGAAATCAACGGGTCCCAGGCCTTATTCAATAAAAAGCCGCCATCACGATTAATGAGATTTTCCGCTAGCGGAAAATAAGGCCTGAGACCCGTTGATTTCTTTAATTTCAACCAAAAGAAAACTTTTTATGGCTTCTGACATGTCGAGCGACAAGTAATTTTAATTTTAATATTGAAATGTTGCATTTTTTGTTTTGGACACGTCTGCGTGCATGTTTTACTTTTTTCGCGCATTCGTTTGCACTCCATAGATGCAGTAATATTGTAGAGGGCCTTGGAATCGACAGGTGGCGCGCATGCTACGGTAACTTGCGCATGTTCGCCTGCGGCACTTTTACGTATAAATAGAGCGACTTGCACTAGCAACTGTACTACACATGCTGCTTGTAGTGAAATTGCGTGCTTATGAAATATCGCCTCAGTTAAGCGACTGGATTCGTGATTTCCTGTCAGAGAGGTCACAGCTCGTAGTAACTGACAGAAAATCATCGAGCTAAACAGAAGTGATTTCTTGCGCTCCCCCAGGTAGTGTTATAGGCCCTCTGGTGTTCCTTATCTAAATAAATGATTTAGGAGACAATCAGAGCAGCTGTCTTAGGTTGCTTGAAGATGATACTGTCGTTTATCGTCTAGTAAAATCATCAGAAGATGAAAACAAATTCCAAAACGATTTAGGAAAGACGTCTGTATAGTGCGAAAATTGGCAGTTGACCCTAAATAATGAAAAGTGTAAGGTCATCCACATGTGTGCTAAACTTCGGTTAAGCGATAAATCAGTCATATCTAAAGGCCGTAAATTCGACTAAATACCTAGGAATTACAATTACGAACAACTTATCACATAGAAAATTTTGTGGGAAACGCAAACGAAAGACTGCGTTTTATTGGCAGAGCTCTTAGAAAATATAACAGGCTTGCCTGTCCACTTTTGGAGGACTGCTGCACGGTCTAGGATCCTAAACAGATAGGCTTCACGGAGTGCTTCGCGAAAGTTTTGTACTGTCGCGAAATAGGGGAGTGTCACTGACATGATACAGGATTTGAGGTGGACATCATTCAAACGAAGGCGTTTTCTCACCAAATTTCAATCACCAATTTTCTCCTCCGAATGCGAAAATACTTTTTTGACCCAACCTAAATAGGGAGAAACGACCATCACAAC